>NC_090443.1:432406654-432614305 GCF_031143425.1 Pleurodeles waltl | reverse complement strand
TGTGAGCCCGAAAAGAGGCTGCAGCTCGGATCCTCCTCGATCTCTTAGCAGCCTTCGATACAGTCTCCCACCAACCACTCGTTACAAGGCTGCACAACATAAGGCATCCAAAGAGCTGCTCTCAGATGGATCACCTTTTTCCTTGGCAGAAGGACATCTGGAACGGTACTTCCTACTCAACTCCTCCAAATCAGGATTCTGCAGCAACCACAGCACCAAGACAGCCCTCATTGTGGCTACCAATGACATGTGAGCCCGAAAAGAGACTGCAGCTCGGATCCTCCTCGATCTCTTAGCAGCCTTCGATACAGTCTCCCACCACACACTCGTTACAAGGCTGCACAACATAAGGCATCCAAAGAGCTGCTCTCAGATGGATTACCTTTTTCCTTGGCGGAAGGACCCCAAAAAAGTCTACCTTTTCCCCCTTCACCTCTGAATCCACTGTGGAGTACCCAAGGATCCTCCCTCAGCCCCACCCTCTTCAACACCTATATGACACCTCTGGCCAGCATCATCAAAACTGACAGACTCAACGTCATATCATACGCTGATGACACAAAACTCATCCTCTCCCTCTTCGAAGACACCACCAACGCTAAGACCAACATCCACAACTGCATGACAGATTTTGCCAAGTGGTTGAAGGTCAACTGCCTGAAGCTCAACATGGACAACACAGAGGTACTGATTTTCAGAAACAAAAGCTTCCCATGAGTCACATCCTGGTGGCTCTCGGAACTCGAAACTACTTCTACCCCCACTGACCAAACTAGGAACCTAGGTATCGTTCTGAACAATAAGTTAACCATGACGACTCAGGTCAACTCTGTCTCCTCCTCCTGCATCTTCATCCTCTGCATGCTTCATAAGATATTCAAATGACTACCCCCAAAGCTCAAGATGCACCGTCACCCAGACTCTAATCCCTAGCTAACTGAACTATGGCAATGCTCTCTACGCAGGGATTGCAGCTCTCCTCCTCCGACTACAAACCATTCAAAAGGCTGCAGCCAGACTCGTCCTGGATCTCCCCAGAAGAACCAACATTGCCCCATCCTCAGGGACGTCCACTGGCTCCAATACAGAAACGAGGCAAGATCAAGCTCTTGACTGATGCGTACATGGCCCTACACACCTGTGGACCCGCTTATTTGAACCACTGCCTCAACTTCTATTAGCAATAAGACACCTCTACTTCACTTCCCATTCTCTTATCCTCACCCGAAGGATCCAATGTAGCAAGATACAGAGGTCGTTCCGCTACCTAGCAGAGAGGACATGGAACAAGCTACAGTTTAATCTCTGGACTGCCCAATCTCTTCCAGAGTTACAAGGTCCTTGAAGACCTGGCTGTTCGGCTAATCAACTGGACCCTGTCAGTGCATGGATACCCTCGTGGTTGACGAGAAGCACTCTACAAATCCACTGATTGATTGATTGATTGATTGACTCCTGCATTGCAGTCATCAGCCATAAGCATAATTTTTCCAACCAACAGAACTTTCAGTTTTTGAGGAAGACAAATGGAGCCAAGACTAGGGGAAAGTAAATTCAACATATGGCAAAAGGAAACTTGAATGTGAATGCATGCCTCAGCTTAGCATTTAGTTATTGTTTTAATCTGAGACTGGAAACAATGTTCTCTTCTGACCGGCACCTACATCTAAAGACATGAACACATCCACACAACACCAGTCAACACTAAGTAAATAAATAAAAGGGAGATGGCACACTCAAGTGTAGCCTATCCCAAGTGAGAACCAGTAAGTGTGCACATTTACTTCTGAAAGGCTTCTGATAGATTCTCCATGCCAGTCCACGCCCCCAGCTGAGATCTGACTAAGATAGCCATATGCAGCAGAAGATTTCTTGACTTATTAAAGGGTGGGACCTTGCAAGGTGGTGGAGCATTGGCAAAAAATATACTGCCCTTGGATAATTACAGAGCAAGTAGCCCTATCATCTAATACTTGAGTGCATGCTTCTCTTTTCCTACTAATAAGAAATTGGAAGACATTGGTTATTCAGAATCTTATAATTATTTTTATATGAAATGTTTTCTTTGTCTCTTTCATGAGATATGGGTATGTATGCCAGTTCCAGACTGAACAAAGAGAAAACTTTTGCTATTTCTACAGGAGAGATTTGTGTTGAGCTACACTTTCTAAATTAAGTGTGTTGTAGCCAGGTATAAGAAAAAGGCAGCCAAGCTCTATGCACAGTCAGTTTTTGGGTTATCTGTGGTTTATGAAGTGAATTTTCCCCCTGAACACTAATGTTTCCCCCTCATTCATTATGTTGGTTTAACACTTTACTTTTCCCTGCCCTATAACTCCATTACTCTCATTCAGCTATCTACCAGCATGTCCATTCTATGTTGTCAGTTTAAAAAAAAGTTTTTAAATGTGCTTCTTGCTCTCACTTTTTAATAATAGTTTGCTCTTGGTTTCTCTTGTTGGTCAATTCTGTTGTTTACACATTTCCTTTAGCACCTTGCAAGCAATTGATATCTTGAAACCTGCATTTCATTGCATCTCTTTTTGTTTTGTCCCTCACCCTTACTATATGTGTACTTATTCTTCCTTGGTTCCAGGCTTTCTAAAGTAAGCTGGATTTGTGCAGACTCGCTTTGTGTTTTGTTTTGCTGTATTGTTGCTTCTCTGCTAGATTCTGCAGCTAACATTCTCATTGCTTTTTGTTCAAGTGCTGGAAAGGATGCTATGCATGCAGCTATACAAGAAGACATTCAAAAACTGGTAAGATTATTCTGCTTATAATTAAATACCTTAGTCAATGTCCAATCATAATACAGATACATCAATACTAGACCTTTACTAGCTAGCACAAGTCCTTTACATTCTTTACAGTTCTATTTTCTAAGTCCCCTGCCAGTTCATCAAGTACTTACGTGAGTGATTCCTGGTGGACACTGATTCATTTATGCTTAATTAGAAGAACGGAAACATTTTATTTCAATTTAGACACATGTCAACAAGAAATTACATCATCATCATACTGGTACACAACTCTAATAATATAAAGCCTCTTAGACCTATGGATACCTGAGAATGAATGAAAAAAGATTACATGCCAAAAAACAACCACATAATATCCTACATGTGCTTATCAGTTAGGGTAGAATCTATTTCACATGTTAATTATGTTAAACCATCCTTGCATCTGACATTCAAATACATTTATATATAAAATCAAGCTCTAAAAGTAAATTACAACTACACTGGGCGCGAGAAAGGGGTTTGGATTTGGAACTCCACTAGAAAATTGAGAAAATGAAAACAAAAAATGGCAGAAATGTTTCAGTGAGAGACACAGTAGTGGAAGAGTTGCATTATTAAAAATTGATACAAACACTGCATTACTGACTCTATATCCTGGAATCTTCATCAATATTCATAAACACTGAGCATATCTGAACACATATGGGATCTCACAACACTTAGGTTATAATGCTTTTTATCAGGATCTATGAAAACAAGAGCATACCATGTTATAATGCAAGGACCTGTCAAAACCACAGGTACACGTTTAGAATCACAGTGCATCAACATACCACCTTCATTACTTTGAACAATGCAATAATTCGCTGTCAAGGAACAAAATATGTCAATTGCCATCTCAGAAATGCAGAAATGCTCTAGATAAGGTAGCAGGAGGAAATCAGTGGACAGCGTAAAGAAAGGAAACAGTTGTAGCAATATCTATCATGTCTCAAAATACTCAGATCCAGGCCCGACCTAATATCCTCCCACCACCCATCCAGAATGAACACTACCCAAGCATCTGTAGGTCAGCTATGTCCCCTACACCAGAAGTTCCTTTTTGCAATCACAAATCAATATTTAGAAGGCCAAGCGTTTGCAACTCACTTAGCTTTAATGGCCATGAGGTGGGCGTTTTTTAAAATGTAACTAAAGCATCGCGTGGTAGTGCATTGTGTTTTACAAACAACACATTTTCCATAGAAATGGCCACCACAATTGCACAGACATACAGTTTTACAGATAAAACAACGTTGCAGACACATGATAATATATGGAAATCGGATTTCAGTAAATATTTATCATTTGGGCACCATAAAAAAGTGTCTTGATTTGTTTTGATCCATTAAAATCTTTGTTTCCATCACTTTTCAGAATTTACAAAAAAGATACTTCAGTTATACTTTTTTAACTGCTGAATGTGTACAGTTCATTTACAAGTATCTACATTTTGTTGTATATCACAAAAAAATACACCCTACAACCTTTCCTCTCACAGATCTAGACCCCAGCAAGATTGTCATAATTAACTTTAGTTTATTTCTCTGACTACAAAGTGAGAGGAGTTTGAAAAAACAAATCCACATGTTTAAAAAAACAGCAATTGGGTAGAAGACATAGCCTGACATTTTACCTCTGTCTTTAAAACACAGAAAATGTGACAGCTTCCTGAATAAAAACAATCCTCAGGGGCATTCCCCTCTTTCTATTTGTGCTGCAGAATGCAGCACACTTAGAAAGGTTAGAAAGAGGAAACAGTGAAAAGAAATAAATGTATTTCTCCTTGCCCTTGGTGGGGATGGGAATGTGTCAGAATTCATGGGTGGATGCGTGGGTGTTTCTTCGCTCCACCCACGGAATGCCTCCCTGCCTGCCGCAGAGTAATAAAAGCCAGCAATTTGGGCTGCCTTGTGTCACTCTAGACACATCAAGCCATGCGGAGCCACTCAAGGTGGCCTTGCGTGGCCTGATAAATCTCATTTAGGTTTTGTGTCGCCCTTGTGCCACGTTGTGTGGTGCAAGAGTGATGCAAAACCTTGTTAAATATACCCCACAGTTCTTCCACTTTCTAGGTTTCGCAGAAATGCCTTGATCTTGTCTGCCTGTGAGAAAATAAACCTTTTGCAATTATTTTACTCCATTTCCTGCAATAGAAACCTCATTGAGGCCTCGCCTCCAGACCTCTAGCTATCAGATAACAAAGTAAGTGAGGTGCTCTTTGCTTTAGCTGGCTAAGAAAGACAACAAGCACCTCTGGACACCTTCTTCCATTTTGAACAAACTACCATGGATAAACTTGTGGTGCTAAAAAAATATTTTTTTTAAACGGAGTTGATTAAGGTAACATTTTCTGGGTGCCAAATAGAACCTACAAAAAAGTGAAATGTGCTTGGTGAACTGTTCTGATTTAATATTACATGGGCACTTCCGAGTGTGGGTACCCCACCCTTCCTTCCTAGGAAATTAAACCATAAGATGGCAGATGAGGAGATGGAAGTGAGTCAGAAGGTATTGTTTGTTAACTTGAGGTACAGTTTATATCTGGGCTGCTCATGCAGTGCAATGTATCTTCCCACTGACACCTTATGAATATCTGTCTGGGCCCTATTCTCATGACATGCTTTGAGTATATATTCCCTTAGGTCTTATTTAGAGAAACCAGTAATGACCTCTGGGTGCACCCAGGGTTCCCTCTCTGTCTCTCCTAGGCCCCTCAACATATGTTTGACATGTTGTAACCAGGAAATTGTGATGTCGTGCTCAAGACCCAAACAGTCCATGATGATTAATCCCTTGATATTTCTCTTCCTTAGACCATACGAATTGCCATAATAAAATGGGACTGCATTCCAGAATCTGTTAGAAAACCAGCTCCCAGTTCCCAAGTAGTAATGCAGTCTAGCGATGACTGGGGTACAGCTAAGTGTCTTCAATGAAACCTGTTCTCTTGCTTCTGAACAATTCTGTTATCTCCTACACCCCAAATGCCTACTCCATGTGTAACTGTTGAGATAATTTTAGTATTATATAAAGTTGGCAGTTCTTTGATTGGTTTGGTAGCAAACCTGAACTAGCCTTCATTATTTCTAATCATGTTGGATATGCATGACTCCATACGTTGTTTCCAGTCTGAGTTTGACGATAGCTGCATTCCTAGATAAGTAGAGGATTTAGTGTTTTTTACCTTACTCCCCTTAATATAGAAAATATTAGGCCTACCCCTTATTTGGCCACAGTTTACAGTGAAGGTTTTTGCAATGTTAATTTTCAAATCTCTCTCCTATAAAGTCAGAAAGCCAATTAATCAGGTTCTGCGGCTTCTTGGGGTCAGGGTCATAGGGGCCGCATCATCGGCATAAAGAAGTATGGGAAATTGTCACCTCCCAACTCTAGGGGTGCCTGCACCTACTGCCAGCAGTGCTTCCTCCACTCTGTTTATATATAGGGAGAAAAGGAAGGGAGCTAATATGCACCCCTGCGGAACCCTTCTCCCTATGTCAAACAGTGGGGTCAGCTCTTCCTTTGTCCCATAGCGGACTTTAACTGTGAGATTGGCATACATATGTGCCAAGAGTGAAATTATCTCCTTTGGGACCCCCAATTGGTCCACGCAGACCCAAAGTTTGCTGCGGTAGACCAGGTCATAGGTGCAGCTTAGAACAATAAAGCATAAGCACAATTAGCCTTCTTTTGCCAGGGTTTACTTTCCCATCAAAAGGTTCAGAATGAACACCTGCTCACCCATTCCAAGCCCCTTCTTAAACACAACATGGGCGTTTGTTAAAACTGAGTTCACCTCTGCCTAGTTTTCCAAAGTCTCTAACAGGACCTTCCACAAAAGGTTGGTGGTGCAGTAGAGTAGGGAGATTGGGAGATAACATTTTGGGTCATTCCTTGATCGCTTCTTAGAAATAGAAATAATTAGTGAATTCAGCCAGGATGTGGGTATATATCCTGCTCTAACCACATTTAGGTCCTTAGTCATCGGTGGAGCCAATAAGGCCGGTTCGGATTGATAGGTATCCATTGGGATGCCATCAGGTCTGGGGCCCTATCCCTTAGGGCTTTTGTTTATTTCCCTTACCAGGTCTAGTAATGTCATTTAACCATGAGTACTATCAGACAGCCTACAGGATATTGTATGAAGGAATTATTGCACATCCCGATGGATACTGCTCCTTCGTCTGATTTTTTTATCTTTCAAATATCCCAGACTTTGTGTGTTGACAATTATGACCCCTGTACTGCACTTGTGATGTGATGGCAAGCAGTACCTAAATAGCACTACCCTTTTTTCCAAGTGTTGGCACTCCAGGACTCACTTAGAGCCATATTCAACCTTAAGTCAAATCTCATTTTTTTTCATAATGACCTTTTTTCGGAGTGAACAATAAGGCTTTAGGTTTCTAGTTCTACAGCATTTGCTGCCACTTTGGTTGAGGAAATACAGTGATCTTTCTCTTTTTGGTTTCGTGAGTTGTTTCTCAAACACTGAGGAAGTGGTTGACAGATTTCCCTCTGCATAGTAAGTCGCTTCTCAGTGAGAGTTTAACTTAGCATAGGCTTGTTGATATGTCTGTTGTTCGAGCCTCTGCACTAATGTGATGTCAAGTACCTTAACAGAAAAGCTAGCTCCCTATCAGCAACACATGTGGGACTTCCCACTACTCCGAACACAGCAGGGGCGGGCCCTCCATGTGGGCAGAGGAGCATTGCGCTGCTTAGAAAAATGCTCCCAGGACAGAAAAATAAAATGGTAATATACTTTGTTTATTACTATTTTATTTTTCAGTGCCTCTTGAGACAGCTGGGTTAGAGAAGGCACAGGCCTCCAGCGCTCTGGAGAGAGCCTGCTCCCACCAATCCTGACGTTGCTTTTATGCTTGTCACCAGCATGAATGCAGCGCCGGGATTGGCTAGTGCTGTTTCCTGGGTACCAGCGCATTTTGGACCCAGGAGAGGAGAGACATCGAGAGGAAGATGTCCATTCAAAGGTAAGTGCCATTTTTTCTTTTATGTTTTATCATAATTATACTCCTCACCCGCCCCCCCCCTCATTGTAAGTAACAGCCATCCACCACTGGAACACAGAACACTCCCTCTTGCACTATCCTCCCACAGGAGCCACGATCCTTAGGCAACCTTCCCTTCTTCATCCTATCACATCCCTCATAGGAATTCTTCCCCCTACATCACAGCCAGGACAGACCCAAAATCACTCCTCCCTCAGGTTTCGCAGTCACTGGGTGTTTAAACTAGCCCAGCAACTTCACATTAGCTGTTTTCTGCCCACAGTTTCCCCTTTCCATCCCCATTTCTCAAGTTCACTGTTCCTCCCCCTCCTGAATAGTATCTCCAAAATAACTACTTCTGATTACCAGAAGTGGAATTCGGTGAGATCTCCAGCCCCCTGCGCAACCTCTGACTGCTATTGTTAGTCCCTCTCATGACCCTTATTGCATCCAAATGGTTTCTATCACTCTTCTAACACGACATTGGCTTAGTACACTAATTACACCCTCTACAAGTGACCGATCAGGGCCTAGAAACACTCTTTCATTAATAATAAGACTATTGAGGGTCATGCTGGGACAGCAGCTTGCATACCAGTTGAACTTATAGCATAATTTATTGTACTACATGCTTCCCTTCCTGCTGAATTAACTGCCTGTATCTTGTTCTCAATGGCTGTACTGGAATAAAGTACAAAAACCTATTACAAAATGTGAAAAAAAACAAAAGCAAGATTTTCAACAACCTTATAGGTGAGCTGCAGGAATTGCTAGTGAATCTGCCAAGTATGTTGTTTTAAGTAAGTCACTTTTCAAGTGAGTGAAGTGTTCTTTTGTTTTTATGGTGGCAACAGTTTCCCCTGAATCAGCCCCCGCAGTTACTGAGAAATACATCCGAAGAAGTCATTGTGAATAGATCCAAAGAAGGCTGTTTAGCAGTTGCATTTCTAAATCTGACTGGTCCCAAATAGCTTTATGACACCAATTGGAGTAGTGCCAAGGGCTCACCCCTGACGAAGAACCTTCTCTACCTCTGTGTGTCCACTTCTATCTGTGCATCTGATAGAAGGTTACACAAGTTCCACCTTTTCCTCATGAGGTAGGTTTTGCACATCAGACACCTAGTTGTGCTGATGTCATGATCAATGGTCTCATCTCTCTAGCCCATACACTGTGTAAGGTAAAGCTCCTATATATTTTAGAGTGCTTAACCATTAACATCTGATAGAGACTTCTAGCCGCAGATTACTTACCTTTGAATTTCTCCAGGTGCCAGTCTGGATCCGGAATATTTTTCGTTAGCAGTACCCCTGGCATTGATCAGCTACGCACGTCGTCAGCGTCTGCGCTGTAAGTGACAGCCACTTCCCATATGTAGGCACCACCATGGCATGCTGGCATCAGTTCTTTTCTTTCTGCACCAGTCTACTCATATCCGAGAGAAGAGCTAACCCTCAGCCAGTTTTTGACAGACCTTTTGGTGACTTTTTGTCATTTATCCCATGTGTGTCGAGGATGTCATCAAGGAAAACAGGTTTTAAACCATGTGGCACCTGTCTCGTGTGTCTGTAGTTTCTGGATTGCGACCATGACTCTAAGTCGTACTCCGACTGCTGGGCCATGGCGCCAAAGGCTTTGAGGGAGCAGTCCCTAAAGTTGTTAGCGACGCAGCACATGACTCCACGTCGTGCGACTCCACAGAAGTCTCGGTCCAGGTCCGGAGGAAGGTCACAGGATCATTCCAGGAGTCCCAAGTCTTCTTCATCCCATTCGAAATCGTCGGGACATTCAGGTGAGAGACACAAGAAGTTGAAGCATGCTTCAACTTCTCCTAGCCCATCGGCCGACACAATGACGGAACATCGGTGTTTGTGGATTGGTTCGTCGGAGCCTACTCCCAGGCTGACTCTGCACCTCCCCACTTTTCTGGGAGCTGGAGTAACCCCCACCGAAATTAAAGAGTTTTATGAGGCCACTTGGGCCAACCCCTTCGGAGAGCCCTTGAACCCTATGGATCTGGTCATGGATCTGGACTGGCAATGGTCATGCCACTACGGCCTTCCTTGACACCGGCCCCAACGCCAATGCTCCCAGCACTGCTGGCACCCATCAGTGGTGCCAGCCCCATTTTACAGCATAGAGACAGAACAGCATCGACCTATGCCGATTCTGGCACCAACAGGACCCTTGTGTCTTAGTTTGGTGCGTCAGCATTATTCTGAAGGGCTAGTCATTGGGAGGGGTCACTGGACCCTTTAGAATACCAGTCTGAGGAACAGTATATGGACCAGTGTGAGGCATTGGGTGATGCCAGCGGACTGGACACGTCTCCACATACTGGCTTGCTTTCTCCCCCTACCGTTCCTATGGAGGAGGGAGCTACCTACGCCACAGTGGTGAAGAGGGTGTCTGAGGTCTTGGACCTTGACTTCCCTCACTGGTAGTCACAACCAATATCTTGACAGAGGTGCTGCACCTGAGAGCTTTCTCCTCTGGACAACCTCTCAGATGCTCCCTTTCAATTAAGATCTCACAGAAGTCCTTCTGGGAACCTGGTCGAAACCTAATACAGGGGCTTCTGTAAATAGGAGAAATTGCCTGCCATCATTGCCCCACTCCAGGGGACTCAAACGTCCTCACCCAACACCCTACCCAGAGAGCTTGGTGGGCAAAGCTTCTACTTCCCATGTTGTGTTCCCTGCAATACCCCCGGATAGGGAATCAAAGAGGCTGGATATCTTGGATAAGAAAATGTTTACTTCCGCTAGCCTTGAATTGCCGCCAGTAGGAGGCACATGCCTATTGGGCTGCTGCTCCCACACACTGTGGGAAATGGTTGTGCAAGTGCTGCCAAAGGTCCTGGGGGAGGCCTGGGCCATTCTCTTCCAAGTAGTCAAGGACGGGAGAGATGCAGCAAAGTTCACTATATGCTGTGGTTTGGACACAATCGATTCTCTGGGCAGAGCTGTTTCAATGATGGTGGTACTCAGACACCATGCCTGGCTGAGAACACCTGGATTTTCAGGGGATGTCCAGGCTTCCCTCATGGACATGCTCTTTGATGGCACCCATCAAGGCAGACTCACCGCTGGAGCACATTAGGGACTCGCAGGCTACGCCCAAGTCCTTGGGCCTCTCACCTGTCCCACTTCATCCCCAGTCTGCCTTTCGCTTCTTTCATAGCTATGGAAAAGGCGTTCAACCATGATAACCTTATCCCAGCCACTGGACCGCGCATGCTTCCGAGCCTCTGCATGGACAAGGGTATGGTTCCTACTGACCCCGAGGGTCAGGTAGCCAGTGGCCTGCTCCCAACAACCACACCCGCCAGCTGCAGACTCCAAACCCTCCTAATCTTGCCATTTAAATCATAGGTGTTCAGTTGGTGGCAGAATCCGCCATCATCTCCACCCCTTGCAGTCCGTAACATCGGAGAGGTGGGTTCTACAGATCGTTCAGAAGGGCTACTTCCTCCCCTTTAAATCCACCCCTCCCTCAATGCCTCCATCCTACACCCAGTTGTTGGATGATCATTTGTCATTGCTCTGTAAAGGAAATCATGACTTTCTTGGGCAAAGAAGCCATAGAAAGGGTTTGAGTGCCAGAAGTAGGCTGTGGTTGCTATTGTTACAACTGTCCTGCCGGCCCTGGACCCTGGAGAATGGATGGTAGTGTTGGACTCCCTGGACTCCTACTTTCACATCCCATCTTGCCTTCCCATCAACGCTTCCTGCGGTTTACAGTAGGCCACAAGCACTTTAAGTTCACTGGGCTCCCTTTTGGCCTTACCAGCTCCTTTCAGGTGTTCACCAAGGTAATGACAGTGGTCAAAGAACATTGCGGAGATCAGGGGTGTCAATCTTCCCCTACCTTGACTACTGGTCATTGAAGGCAGGCTTGCCAAAGGCTGTTGTCTCCCATCTCAAGACTGCGGCGAACCTCCTGCATTTTCTGGGCGTTCACTTTCAACGTTCCAAGTCACATTTGACTCCCTCTCAAATGTTCTCTTTCATCAGAGCTGTCTGGACACAGTGCATTTTTGGGCCTATACTCCTGAGTGGGGAGTCAAGGATATTCAGGCTATGATACAGATGTTTCAGCCTCTATCCTCGGTTTCGGAGAGACTCACTCTGAGGTTGCTGGTCCTCATGGCCTCCTACATCCTGCTGATGACACATGCCAGATGGTATATGCAGGCTTTGCAGTGGGGCCTGAAGTTCCAGTGAGTGCAGCATGAGGGAAATCTCTCTGAAATGGTCCAGATCTCAGAGGGAACTGCAAAGGACCTGCAGTGGTAGCTAATGAAACACAGTTCGGTTAGAGGAAGACCCCTCTCCCTTCCCCAACCAGATCTCACAGTAGTGATAGATGCGTCACTCCTGAGATGGGGCAGCCATTTAGGAGAGGTGGAGATCAGAGGACTCTGGTCTACAGTGGAATCAAGCCTGCACATCAACATGCTGGAACTCTGGGTGATAGCCCTGGCATTCAAGGCCTTCTTACCCTCCATCAAGGAAAGGCTAGTGCAGGTGATCACGGACAACACCACTGCCATGTGGTACTGCAACAAACAGGGCTGGTGGGATTGTGGACACTCTGTCAAGAAGCCATGCATCTCTGGACATGGCTGGAACAGCAGGGCATATCCCTGGTAGTTCAACATCTGGCAGGTTCCTTGCACGCCAGAGGGGTGAACTCAGCCATCAATGCCTAGCGAACCACAAGTGGCCTCTCCACCCGAAGGTGGTGCAAGGTCTCTTTCAGCAGTGGGGAGAGCCTTGGTTAGATCTGTTCACCTCCGCAGAGAACGTGTAATGTCAGCAGTTTTGCTTGCTGGAGTTTCCAAGGCTGCTCTTGCTTGGAGACGCTTTTTGGCTCAAGTGGAGCTCAGGCCTCCTGTACACCTTTCCGCCCATACCATTCCTGGCCAGAGTTCTCAAGAAGATCGGGATTGACCAGACCCAAGCCATCCATGTGGCTCCGAACTGGGCATAGAGAATCTAGTATCCCAAGCTTCTGGATATGAGTGTCGATCCTCAGATCAGGCTGCCCTTCTGAAGGATCTTCTGTCGCAGCAGCAGGGCAGGGTCCTCCACGCAAACCTGTCAACACTTTACCTTCTTGCATGGAGTTTGAGCAGCAACAGTTGATAGCCTTCAATCTTCCTACCGAAGTCTCCTCCACAAAGACTGAATATGTCTGCCATTGAAAGTGATTTTTATCAAATTGTACAGAAAAGTCCATTGACCCACTTTCTGCCTCTCTCTCTGATATTTTGGTTTTTAATATCACTATTGCAAGGCCTAACTCTCCCATAGGGAAACATGAGGGTTGCCTTGAAATATCTTTTAAGGGCAGTTTCCCATTGGGAACAGATAGAGATATGGAGTTTGGGGTTCTCTGAACTCACAATTCAAAAATCCATCTTTTTGTGAAGTAGTTTTTTTAGATTGTAAGTTTGACAATGCCACTTTTAGAAAGTGGACATTTTCTTGCTTAACCATTCTGTGCTTCTGCCTGGCTGTCAAATACACGTCTGGGTCACACTTACAGTTGGAATGTTTGTGAATTTACATAGACAGTCAGACAAAGGGAGCTGAGGTGTGTCACGCATATCCTGATGGGATATCCTCGGTCTTTCTGGGCTAGAGAGGAGGGAGGAACTGACAGTTGCGCCTGAATAGGTCTGTCCTTACACAAAGCAGTCTCCAAACCCCTGGAGTGTATCTGGGGTCAGGACAGGGAGAGGCAGAGTCTAGTGTACTACAAAGACTTTCCTTTGAAGTTTGCCTACTTCAAAGGCAGACATGAGTATTAGTATTGGACTGCTGACCCCACAACTTCAGAACACTTCTGGACTGAGGACATTTTGCCTGGGAGAAGAGCTTGATCCTTGAGGAGGACTTGCCACTCTGCCTTTTGCTTTGCTGTGCTCGCCTGCTACTGCTACTTCTGCCCTGGGAGTGAAAGGACTGGACTTTGCTTTCTACATCCTGGTTTTCAAGGTTCTCCACGGGCTTGAACTGAGCTTGCCTCATGTTGTGGAGTCTCAGGGCCATCAAAGAC
This sequence comes from Pleurodeles waltl, assembly GCF_031143425.1. Taxonomy (NCBI): domain Eukaryota; kingdom Metazoa; phylum Chordata; class Amphibia; order Caudata; family Salamandridae; genus Pleurodeles; species Pleurodeles waltl. The sequence continues at coordinate 432,600,444 of NC_090443.1, read as the reverse complement.
TTCATCTGCTAGTGCCTGGGCTCTTCTGCTGAGAGTCTTGACCTGCCAAGTGGTACCAAATCCAGTCACTGGGCTGTTGGAAGTTGTAGCTGGTGACCCAGAGAAAAATACACACACTGCGGCTGTTGCGGAAGAACAATTGACACAGCACCTGCACTGCGGCTGAAAATTCCACGCAGCGCTGTTGAAATCAACGCATCGCTTGCTTCAGCACAGATCCATCTTTGCTGTGTGTCTGGATTTCCCACGCATCGTCCCTGAGCGTCAAAGCTTCAACATCAGCACAAGGAACCAGGCTGCGTGGCCAGAAATCGAAGTATCGTCCTCCTGCGGGGAAATAATTGAACTTGCTTTTCTGACAAATCACCTCTCCTGTGGCTTTATTTTTGACACATACTAGGTACTTTGTTCCAAAACAACGCATTCTTTGATTCCTATGGAGTAAGAATCTTAATTTTTTTTTTTTTTATATTTTCTTGTGTATGTTGTATTTTTGTTGTTTTAGTCTTGTTTAACTTAGATAAATATTGGCTGTTTTTCTAAACTGGTGTGGAGTACATTTGTGGTGTTTTCACTGTGTTACTGTGTGTGTACAAATACTTTGCACATTGCCTCTGAGATAAGCCTGGCTGTTTTGGCCAAGCTACCAAGGGGGTGAGCAAGGGTTCTTTTAGGTGTGTTACTCCCTTACCCTGATTAGAGTGAGTTTCCTTACTTGGACTGGGTGTAAACTGAATGCCAGCCAAAGACCCCATCTACACTCCTGGCATGGAAATTGTGAAAAGTAACTGGCATTAGCGCACCGATGTGACACCTATATAGGTGAAGCGGAGATTACTTCCAACACAGATTACGCTGCTGCCGTGCAGAGCCGACTGACATCACTTAGCGGAGGCTGGGGGTAGTGCTCACTAAAAATCTTACGAATCCAGTCTGATTCTTGGGGAAATTCAAAGGGATGGAATCTGCAGCTAGATATTGTCTCTACCAGATAAGGCATTACCAAAAGTAAGTAACTTGTTCCTTAATGCCCATCAGGCCTGGTGCCCAGTTGCTGAGAGAGGACACTTGGTCAAACCCATAGCCAAATGATTTTGACTACAACTAGTCTATGTTGAGATGTAAGCGTGTGAAGTGTGTGGATATTGGCACAAACTGTATTCTTCCTGGGAGCTTTTGGAACCATATCCCAGTAGCTTGAAAAATGCCAACAACAAACTGACCCCTTGTGGGTGATGGGTTGTTAGTGTAGGTACGCAGAAGTGTGTAAACGTATGGCTTGATAGAATTGACCCTGTTTCCTGAGTTATCAAGCTGAGACTTGATTGGAAAGCAGGCAAATCTTTGTATAACTAAGAAATCAAACCAGTAAAGTATTCTTCTCATAAACTGAGTAGTATTAAAATTATGACAGCTTCTTAGCACTTGATTTTCACAAGACATTTAAAATTGCATATCTCCAGCTCTATTAATTAGATTTTTTTATTGTTTTGTTGTCAAATAAATCTATAACATTTCACTATGGTTTTCTACATTGGTGTGGGATTTTTCTTGTTTCACTTTATTGTAGTTTGTGTGCTGCATAAACTCTTTGCCTCTAAATTAAGCCTGACTGTTTTTGTGCTAAGCTACCAGAGGGTTGAGCACAGGTTAATTTCAGGCCTCTTTTGTGTTTCACCCTGACAAGAATTGTGATATGTGCTTGAGTAAGATTTTACCTCCCCCTCAACCAGTCACCCAATTTCCTGCAGTTTTACATAGTCATTATTCATCTGTTTCCATGCTGTGACTGCCTTCCTATTGCTCTGTTGCAGTGATAGTGTATGCACGCTGGACTTTTCATATTTGCACAGTCATACCAACAGACTGCCTGATTTATCTCCTTCCCTAAATAATCTGTGCCTATGACACTTATAAGTGTGTCTGTCAAGCTGGAGTATTACAGAAAACATTCTTTTTGCCATTCCTGTAATGAAGAACTTTTAAAACAGTGCAAAAGTCTACCATCCAATGAGAATAACACCATAGTCTCAAAATTATACATAGCCCTCTGTAAATTGATTGGCTTTCCTCTTAAAAGTCTACATATATTGAACCTCTAGTGTCAGGCATAGAACTCACCATTCAAACATGTAGGGGGGCACCCCCAGTGAATACTTATCTCTCAATGCATGCCTCTTCATGAATGTGATTCTTCTGTAACACTCCAGATTATATTTAAGCGGACTGTGGACTGAGGTCAGGTTTTTATTAGTACGTCATGGTTTAGCTGCATTCAGGTGTTGTATTGTAACTTGAGACAGTACTCAGTTCCCTCCACCCTCAAGGGATGTAGTCTGTATACTTTGTGGAGTAACTTTGGGTTACTCCTGGGCCTCATCCTCCCACAACAGTTTAGAGGCTCCACTGCTGTGCAGAAGGTATTTTTGGTTCATACCATGCTGTTACCTTTCACAGTTCCTCTTCTTCTGAACAGTGTCTTGCTCATGAAAGGGTACATCCATTGCCCCTCCTGAGAAGCTTTCACCATTAAAGCAGGGTACAGAGCTCCTCTCTGGGCATACTTGGTTGAATATATTAGGTTTTCAGTCCCTGGAATTTCCTGGAAGAGTCCTGCAATTAGCATTATCTGTCTTGGCTATTTCCTATCCTCCATTTTAGGTACCACTTGGATGCAGCAAATACAAAACAGATTCCATTATAGTTATAGCCAAATGTATCACATATGCCCCATACATGCATTCTATACACTCGCCAAAAGGAGCACCCTTACATCTTTCCTGTCCCAACTGCATCGGAGAAAGACCCGCCTCCAGGAGTTTAATAGACTAATTTACATAAACGATCGGAGAAGACAGATGGTGAAGCTCCCTACCCCATAAGTTGAAAAGTCCTGCTTTATCAAAATAAACAGTATCATTGCCACCACTGTCAGTTAATTATAACCTGATTGTGAGAAATTGGGTCGTTGGTTGACTGGGTTGTGAGCCCTGGTCAAGCAACAGCCACAATTCCTTGCAAGGTGAACAACAAGAAGTCACTAATTTAAAATGTGCTTACCCCTGGATAGCTTGGCACAAAATGCAGTCAGGCTAAACTTAGAAGCAACCTGTTAAGTATTTACAGAGTATAGCAATACAAGGAAAACACAACACAATAAAAACCCCAAACCAATTTAGAAACAATAGAGAACGTTTTCATAAATTATTTGATACCAAACCCAGATAAATCCAATTAGTAGAACTGGAGTTCTGACTTTTTAAAGTTTAAGGTTCAAAATAGCAAATCCTTATTAAAGGGCACCCAGGCACTTTTGGCACAACAACCAAGGGTCCAGGAGTGGATGGAGACCTCTTGGGGGTTCAAGAATCACTCATGCTGGGTCCAGGTGTGGATTCGGGATGGTGGGAGCCTCCTATGTCCCTGTGTATCTGAACAGGAGGCCATTTAAACTAGCCCTTGGAGTCACTGCTGGAGTCTTGGGTGTAGGTGAAGATGCAGGGCTCCACAGCATGGCTGGCCTCTGGAGGTTGAAGGCAGGCTCCAGGCAACAATGCAATCCTCCCAGGTACAAAAGCAGTATGGTAGAGTGGACAGCAGGTCACAGCAGAAGACAGTCCTCTGAGAGTCCTTCCGCAGGTCCAGTAGTGAACTGAGAAATAGGTTTGGCAGCCCTATTTTCTATACCCTGGTGCCCTGCTCCTAGAATTTGGGAGGCATTTCCAGAAGGGTTCTTTGAGGTTACAGGAGTTTTGCTGCATACCCCTAGCTGGCTGCACAGACAATACAGGGTCGCTAAGCCTATTGTGTGGTGGCAGAGCTCAACCTATTCAGCTGTAAATGGGGCTGTGCTTGGCTCTGCCCCCACATTAAGTCAGGTATTGACCCATTCATGATCTGCTAATCCCACTATTGTGTGGCTGTCTGGGGTGAATTCACAAAGCCTCAACTGTCAGATACACCCAGTCATGTGACCTAAGGCAGGCTACAGACACAGAGGGCTAAGGGCAGGAACATGACAACTTTCTAAAAGTGACATTTTCAAGCTTGTAATTATACATCCAATTTACCATTAAGAGGGATTATCATTACAAGTTCATAGATACCAAACATGACAAATCTACCACATCTGGTTTAGGAATTACAATTTATTAAGTCTAATTAAGTATCTCCAGTGTTATCCTGTGAGAGGGGTAGGCCTCACAATAGTGAAAAAACCAATTTGAGCGTTTTTCTCTACTAGGAAATGTAACATTAAAAAGTACATGTCCTACCTCTTACTTCCACAGCACCCTTCCCTATCGGCTCCCTAGGGCCTACCTTAGGGGTGACCTAAATGTAATGAAAAGGGGAGTTTAAAGTTTGGCACAGAGTTTTAAATGCCAAGCCAACATGGCAGTTGGACACTGCCTTCAGGTCTGGGGCAAGTTTTAAGGTGCTATTTAAGTGGATGACACAATAAGTGCTGCAGGCCTATCTATACCATTTAGTTTGCTGTCCCTGGGTATATGGTATACTACTCTGCAAGGGACTTACATGTAAACTAAATATGTTTATCAGTTAAATGCCAATCAAACCATGTTTAGGGGAGTGAGCACAAGCACTTTAGCACTTGTAGCAGTGGTAAAGTGCACGGAGTCCTAAGGCCAGTAAGAAAAATGTTTGGGGTGACCCTGTAGAGCACGCCATTTCCAACACTGATGAAATAGGGTCTTAATCCTTATTGCAAAGGTAACTAGCCCGCATGCAAGTTTGCAATGTTTGTTGAAGTGAGTCTCAAAATTTGCAGCATGCTGTGGTGCACTCAAGGTAGGGGCACATGCTCTTCGAAGAAAGTTAGGGGACATTTCTCCATCCCAACAGTAAGACAGCGCTAACTATGAGAATTCATTGCCACACCTCTTCCTGTACTGTATCTAGTATCTAGTAGTAAGTTACTTGGCATTGATTGTTAAATGTGCTGTTAGAATAGTTCAGTTTTTAACATGCATAGCGCAACAAAGAAAATGGCTGAGTCAAATAATCTGTAGCTCATTAAGCAAACTTAAGGCCCATCACAAGATGCGCAACATTTACATAGATCAGTATTTTCGGCAAACTCAGGCGCACATGATAAATGTGGCTTTAGCTATACAGCTTTGCCATTCTTTCTACTTCGAGCTGTATTCTATAGGTGTCACAACGTTTAACATTTTATACAATTTTAGTAGTAAATTCATCATTCGAAGGAGGTTAGATACCTGAAATGCGCATTGCCCCCCTGAAACCTTATCTTGTTTCCCTACACATAGAGTTTTGAATGTAACAAAAGTATTCTATTTTTTTCAGAAAAGAAATCTCGCAGGAGCAAAAAAACGCAGTAAGTTTTCCCTATTATTATGAAAGAAACAAGCACATACATGCAGATTGGCCACAAGGCGGGATTCTTCCTAAATCAATTTCTAGTGTAAATAAATTATATATCTACTTGTCCCTTATGATGCATGCAGTAAGGTGAGAAAAACATTTCTTATCTAAGTGTATTCACCAATGCCTCTCCAATATCTTTCCACACAGGAAATGTTTGGAAGTTTATTCTTAACAAAAGTAGAAGGTAATCTTTTTCCATGGTGGGGAAAGAAGGGGTTTAAGGAACGTGAATTTGCAATCGCTTAACAGATGTTTCTATGAGCAAATATAGGTATGTATAATTGCTCATGCGAAAATTGAATTCACACCTTCTTCTATTGGTAAATATTTAGTGTACACTTCTGTAAACTGTTCTGGATTCCTGAAAGTCACAAACCTGGCCAAATTCAAGGACCTATACTTGTGGGTGTGCTTTTGTAACTTTCTATAATAGCTGCACCCCTAATATATTTCCATGATGCCCATAATGTTTTCCATATTGGTTTTATAATGATTGTTCATTATAAATCTTAATGTTTTCACAATGATTCTCCTTTATTCTTCTTAATTTAAACATTGTTATGCATCAAGCACAATTTACCAAATGATGCTTAAAAGAAATGGTATCTCAAATTGTAAAAAAGTTATTTTTGGGTTGGGGTTTTCTGTACATTTTATTCTGAAAGTGAGCAATTACCAATCTCGCTTTCAGATTACTGCCTGTACTTGTGTGTAATCAGAAAGCAATCTCAGAGGATTGAATAAAGCTTTGATATGTAAAATTTTTGCAAACGTCAGCACATTTGTAGCCTGGAACCACTGTGGATAACGCGCTCATAGTTCACTGCATCTCCTTAGAACTCTCAAACTAATAATAAAGGTTTTGCATTAATGAACCATATATACAAGTCTGACCACCAGCTTATTCGTGTAGATGAGATGCGGCCAATGCCTTCTTTAAGGATCCTTTAAAATACTACAGTAAACATGAAGCCAAAGGGTTTGTGCTGCAGAGGGTTTGGTCTGCTTGTCCACTGGACAGTACAACCATGTAAACCCTAAGCAATATGTCCTGGGCACTGGGTGATAGGAATTCCACAACCCTGAATAGACTTTAAGTTGCAGATACCTTACCTTAGACTTTTCCCCAGGCATCAGACTGGACCCAGATATTTTGGAGCAGCAGCCCTGCACAAAGATAGGGGGTGTTGTCCTAGTCATCAAGTTGTGGTGCTTATATAGACACCAGCCCAGCGCACTGACATCAGTTTTTTTTTTCAATGCCATTCATCGCAAATCGTGAAAGAGCTGAGGCCTTTTTTTAATTTTCATCTCCTGGTGTGGTAGGGATGTCTCTGAAGAAGGCCACCAGGTTCAAACCATGTGGTGTCTGTCACAGGCGATCTTTGGTTTGCCTTTGGTGCCTGGAGCCCGACCACTATTCCCAAGACATGTGAGGATTGTCATGCCATGAATCTGAAGGCAGTGAAGAAACTTTCCTCAAGTTCCTCCTTGCGGTTACATTTTCAATCCCACTCACGGAGAAGGTCTTGGTATTGCTTGTAGATCAACTTCAGATAGCTGTTGTCTCTATCCCGATTGTCTGGTATGTCCAAGAAGAAGTCTAAGAAGTTGAAGTGGTCTTTGACTTCTCTGCTCGAATCCAATACTCAGAGCTGGCACATGAACATCAAAACTCCAGGCCTCACTTCACGATGGAGACTGTGCCAGGGTCAGCTTTGTGTCTCCCAGAGTTTCCCTGAGTCGGAGCGACCGCCTCACAACTCAAGGAGTTTTACGGGCCTATGCACCTCATATTTAGGCAGCCTGACCCCTCCAGAGTGCCTTTGACTCCATGGCTATGGGACAGACCCCCACTTGTTCTCCACAGGTGGGTTCGCCCTGGGTACCAGTCGGGCCCCTTGAATCCGATGCTGGATCCATAGCGGTGTTGTCTGAGAAACCGCAACCTTCCCTGGTCCAAGACCTGCACAGCGACTCCTGTGTAGAGGAGGATTGCCTGTCTCCATCCCCATGCTCCTGAGGACCTACATTTCCTCACCCAGCACAGCACCCGAGAGAGGCTTGGTGCTCCAAGCTCCCACCTTAGGAATCAACCCCAGTGGGTTCCCTACCACACCACCAGATAAGGAATTCAAGAGGCTGGATTCCTTTGGGAAAATGATTTTCTCTTCCAGCAGCCTAGCACTGCAGTCTGTGAACACTCTGTGCCTTTTGGGGTGATACCAGCACACTGTGTGGGATTCTGCTGTGCAAGTGCTGCCAATGGTCTCAGAGGATGCCCAAGCCATACTCTCTCAAGCAATTGCTGATGCAAGAGATGTGGCAGAGCTAACCATTCAATGTGGACTGGACACAACTGATTTGCTGGGCAGAGCAATCTCATTGTCGGTGGCCCAAAGGCACCACACCTGGCTGGGAACAACTCTTTTTTAAGGGAATGTCAGGCCTCACTGTTGGACATACCCATTGATGCCTCCCGCCTTTTTGGCAAGAAGGCAGGCTCATCGCTGGAGCGCTTCAAGGATAGAAGAGCTACGGCAAGGTCTTTGGGCCTATCCATAGCCCCCGCACAACCCTGTTCTGCCTTCCATCTCTTTTGAGGCTATTGAAGGGATTTCCAGCCACATTTGTTCCCTCCCAGCTACCAAGGCCAACAGGCTTCTCAGCCCTTTTTGTGGCCAAGGATCTGGTTCCCACAGACCATGAGGGACAACTACTCAGAGGTCCATCACTCCCCCAGCCGCAGCCTCCTAACCCCTTTAGTTTGCCCTCATATCACCACAGTCATCCAGTGGGGTACAGAATACACCATCACCAGTGCTGCTGGCAGTTGATAACATCCAACAGATAGGTTTTATGGACAGTCCAAAGGGGCTACTCCATCCTCTTTCTGGGCACCTCTCCACCCAATCCACCCACTTACAACTGGCTGACAAAAGACCATCTCTCCTTAATCCATCAGGAAGTGTTGGTGCCCTTGCCCAACGGAGCAATTGAGAGGGTGCCTACATCAGAAGTAGTTTGCGGCTGCTATTTCCACTAGTTTCTGCTGCCCAAGAAGGACATCAGCTTTCATCCTATCTTCGACTTGCTCTTTCTCATATTTTTCATGAAAAAAGAGAAGTTTAAAATGCTCACATCAGCTCAAGTCCTGTCTCCCCTAGACTCTGGAAACTCAATGGTAGCATTGGACTTGCAGGAAGCATACTTCTGCATCCTAGTCCTGCCTGCCCACAGATGTTACCTGCAGTTCATGGTGGGCCAAGAGCACTTTCAGTTTGTTGTGCTCCCTTTAAGCCTTACCAGCGCCCCTCCGGTGTTCCCCATAGGTGGTGGTTGCAGCACATCTCCTAAGGTCAGGTGTTCCAGTTTTCACCTACATTGACAATTGGATGCTGAAAGCAAGCTCACCCCAGGCAGTCATCCCCCACCTCCAGACTATGGCGGACCTTCTCCATTTGCTGTGGTTCTCTATAGTTGTGCTGAAGTCACACATGGCTCCCCTTTCGTCAGTGCTGTTCTGGACAAATTACAGTTTCGGGCCTATCTTCCACAGCTGCGAGTCCAGCATATTCAGACTATGATACCGATCTTTCAGCATGTATGCTGGAATTCGGTGAGGCTGACTCTGAAGCTGTTGGGCCTCATGGCCTTCTGCATTCTCCTTATGACACATTATGAAGGCTCTGTAGTGGGAAATGGATCTCCAGTGGGCACAGAATCAGGGAAATTTCTCAGCATATATTTAGATCTGGGAGGGAGCTGCAAAAAACCTGCAGTGGTGGCTGACGGATTGCAATTGCGTCAGCTGCAGAACCATCTCCCGTCCATAGGCAGAGTTGACTGTAGTCACATATGTGTCACCCCTAAGCTGCAGTGTCCACCTGGGAGAAGTGGAGATCAGAGGATTCTGGTCTCCAGGGTGTACATGCTTCACATTAAGGTGCTGGTGCTCCGAATGATCCGGTTGGCATTGAAGACCTCTCTTCCTTTGATAAGGGGAAGGATGGTTCAGGTTTTCACACACAACACCAACTCCATTCGGTACTGCAAAAAACAAGGAGGGTGGGGTCATGGGCCCTTTGTCAAGAGGCCCTGCACCTCTGGACATGGCTGGAACATTAGTGTATGCCAGGGCAGACAAACTCAGCTATCAATGCCTAGTGGAACACAAATGGTTTCACCATCTGGAGGTGGCACAATGTCTCTTTCTAGGATGAGGATAGCCTTGGTTAGATCTGTTTGCCACCGCGGAGAACACACAATGTCAGCAGTTCTGCTTTTTGAAGTTTCCAAGGTGACTCTTTTTAACTCCAGTGGAGCTCTGGCCTCCTATACGACTTTCTGCCAATAGCACTTCTGTCCAGAGGTCTCAAGGAGATCAGGAACAAAGTAATTCTTGTGGTTCCGGATTGGGCATGGAGAGTGTGGTATGCTGAACTATTGAGCATGCTCATCAGTTCTCCAGTCAGACTTCCTCTTCAGAAGGATCCTCTTTCCCAACAACAGGTGATAGTTCTGCACTTGAACTTGCAAACCTCCTGCCTTCTTGCATAGAGATTGAGCGGTGACAGTTGACAGCTTTTGACCGTCCATTCAAGTTTGCAATGTTATTCTGGCAGACAGTCATCCTTCTAAGATGATCAATGCCTGCCCCTGGAACAGATTTGTGGCATGATGTGTGTTCAGGATCCTCAACCCCCTCTCTCTGTTCACCCCTTTCCCAAGTATTACTATTTGTTCTGTCTTTGGCCAAGCAGGGCTCTGCTCTGGGCACAGTTAAGGGCTATTTATCAGATTTTTCATTTTTTTTGCGGTTGCCAGACCAGCCTTCTGTGTTCAAGTCACCTGTTGTGACTAGTTTCCTGAAAGGTCTACAACATTTGGCTCCTCCCATACCACTTATCATGCCCCAATAGAACTTAAATCTGGTCCTCACTTTTCTCTTGCGCACCTTTTGAGATGCTGCACAACCACCCCCTCCGTTTGCTAACCTTCAAGACAGCTTTCGCAGTGGTCATTACATTGACCAGGAGGGTGAGTGAAATGCAGGAGCTCTGTATTCTCCTTATACCACCTTTTACTCAGAGAAGCTGGTTCTGAAGAATTGCGCCTCCTTTCTGCCAAAAGTTGTAACATCCTTTCATGTAGGCCAGACCATCACCTTAACTACCATCTTTGCTCCGCCTCATCCTTCTGTGGAAGTGGAGAGGCTCAACCATTTGGACCCTAAAACAGTATTGCCATTCTACACTGATCAAACTAAAGAGTTACTGGTGGATGATCAACTCATTATAGGTATGTTGGAGCTGGAAAAGAGAAGGCAGTGCAGAAACGGACCACATCACAATGAAAACTGCTCTGCATAAAATCTGCCACGCACTGGCCAAAAAAAAAAACACACAGTTTGCATGTGCACTCCTTCAGGGCCAAGGCTGCGACCACTGCATTAGATGATGAAGTCCCTGTCCTGGACATCTGCCAGGCAGCAACAATTACATATGTTCACCAAACACTACTGTTTGGATATTGAGGTCTGTTGTGATGGACATTTTGTCTGTTTGGTTTTCCAGGATGCCTTAGTCTAATCTGTTTGCAGACTCACCTGCCGGGAGGTATTACTTTGGTATCTATTCTAAGGTAAGGAATTAAAACATTTCTAGCTATTGCGTCAAGAATTTTAGATTCTATTAAGGACACGGAGGCGAGGATTATGCTTTTTCTTTCAATTACTGACAACACAGCAGCCAATAAAAACATTAAAAACTTTAAGCGACATATCCCATGAACACTCAGCCATCCAATCATGGCTCTTCTCTGACAATATAGATAGCATTAACGCTATAGTCCTTCCTCTTATTTTGCAAGAAAACAACAAATTTAAGAGTCAATATAGAACTTGCAGAACACTGGTCCGACGAACGCCCTCCTGGAACGTGCCAATCATCCACAAAAACTTTTCCTTCTCGCAACTTCATCCAAAGAACAGGACTTCCTCTTGATCCAACATCATAACCGAATAACTCAAGAAGCAGTATGATTCGCCCCTGCAGAAGAAGACAAGCAAAAACTAATATCCACACATATAAGTCGGGTTAGGTATCTTCATCGACTATTAATATTTATATTTGATAAACAACAGTTATACCATACAAAGCAGTTATATCATACAAAGCATGTATAGCATAAACTTACGAAGGTTGGGATAATCCTCGCCTCCGTGTCCCTAATAGAATCTACGCGATAGCTAGAAAAAATTTGATTCTATGGCAGGCCCGGAGGCATCGGATTATGCTAGTTTTAAGTCTATTTACTACTTCAGATACCCCATCAACAATAGGTTTGTGATAAAATACTTTGAAAGAAGAATAAATTGACCAGTCTGCTGCTGCCATAATATCCTCCAATCTAGCTCCTGTTGAAAACGCTTTAGAAGCCATAGCTCCTTTGAGAGAAAGAGCTCCAAAGATGTTTACATCTATACCTGCTTCTGCAAATTACCATTTGACCCAACGAGCCAAAGATGCCGCAGCGACTGGTCGAAAAGGCTTCTGCAAAGAAATTAACAATTGACCACAAACATCCTGTCTGTATTCACGTGTGCACAGACAGCCACTTTAACACGCCGACCGCCACGACGGTAGAAACAAACACCATGGTGGTAACCGCCAACAGACAGGCGGAAGACAATGTACCGCCCACTGTAGTACAAGGCACCAATCCGCCAGCTTTTCTGGGGCAGTATCAACGCCATCAAAAGCACGGTGGAAACAGTACACAGAAGGGAAACCACTCACCTTTCAACACCCAACGAGCAACTTTGCCTGCCAACTGCTGGTACTAACAGTGCTGGTTGTGGTGCCTCATATAGTCTGTGCAGGGTCCAGGATGTCTTCTGCAGCCTCGGACGGCTGCCCACTGGGAATGATGTCCATGTCGGCTGTGGTGGCACTGTCTGTGCACGTCGTGGGGCAGGTGGTGGTGTCTGTGACGGAGATGCTGCCGGTGGTGCATGTGTCAGCACCTGTGGAGGGAGACAGCAGGACGTCTCCTGCAGCCTCAGACAGCTGCCCACTGGGGATGATGCTGGGGACTGTTGCAGACGCAGCAGACGTGCAGGTGGCTGTGCAGGTGGCGGTGCAGGTGGCGGTGGTTGCGGCGTTGGCCACCGCCATATAGGTTGCTGTTCTGTTTGGCAGAAGGGGTGACACCAGTCCATCACCCGGAGGCTCCGTGCCCTGAGGTGACTTCCCTTTAGCCTTGTGTCCATTCCCCACCTTAGAAGTCGCTGCTGGGAACTTGGCACTGTCCTCTTTTGTCTTGGATGAGGCCTTGCTGGGTGGTTGGTGTGGCTTTTTCCTACGGCATTTGGGCCCCTTCTTCACCTTGGCAGGTGGGGTAATAGGGTGATTCTTGGCCTTATTAGGTGGCACATTGGCAGCCCTGATGGGTGCTGCCCGCAATGTTACTGGACTTGCAGGGAACACACTGCTCAATGATTTCGTTGCTGAGGTGCTGGGCTGGGATCTGGACATCCTGGCCCTAGGGGAAGGACGGGGGGGGGAGGTTTAGGGAAGAGGGCAATGTTAGCCAGGAAACATTTTTTAGACACACTGGGATAGGAAGATGGAGGGGGTTTGGGAGTGGATGAAGAGGTAGTGGTTGTAGGAGGTGTACATCTGTTGAATTTGGGTGAGGGTGCCTGGGCTGGAGGCTGTTGTGAGGTGGATGGCTGTTGAGTGGGTGTGTGCCTGCGTTTGTGTAGTTTGGGAGGAGGGCTCATAGACACACTGGGAGAGGACACAGGGGACGTGTGAATGGTAGTGGAGGTGGTGATTGCATGTGAGCGGTGTGTGTTGATGGGCGTGCTGGTGATGGAGGTAGTGGCCGAGGATGTAGATCATGCAGGTGTGAGTGGAGACGAGACTGGGAGGGAGGAGAGGGACGTGGAGGAGGGGGATACAGTGGATGTTGGCATGTCTGCATTGGGATGGTGCTTGTGTGAGTGCCTGTGGGATGTGTGGTGCTTATGTTTGCCATGTCCACTATTGTGTGTTGATGAGTGTGCATGCTGGTCTGATGGTGTGCTTGGGATAGGCTGAGGTAGAGGGGATTGGGTCTGGGTAGTGGAAGTTGGAGGGGGGAGGCTGGACACAGGGACAATGGCTGCCATCAGTGCTGCGGCCAGAGCCTGAAATGCTCTCTGTTGGGCTGCCACGCCAGAATGAATGCCCTCCAGGTATGCATTTGTTTGCTGCAAATGCCTCTCGACACCCTGGATGGCATTCAAAATGGTTGATTGCCCAACAGTGAGGGATCTTAGGAGGTCAATAGCCTCCTCACTGAGGGCAGCAGGGCTGACTGGGGCAGGGCCTGAGGTGCCTTGTGCGAAAGAGATGCCCACCCTCCTGGGTGAACGGGCACGGGAATCATGCTGAGGGGCTGCTGGAAGGTGGGTGCTGGTAGAGGTGGTTGCGGCTGTACCTGTTGATGCGTTGAGCACAGAGGTGCCTGCCACCGCAAGGGAGCTCCCCTCGCCCTCCATCCCACTGGTGCCTTCAGGCTCTGTACATTCACCCTCCTGAGTCATGTGGGTTGCAGCTCCCTCCTGCTCCGGTGCCAATGCTCCTCCGCCAGATGATGCTAATGCACACAAGGACAGGGTGAAAAAACAAAAAGGGGAGGAAAGACAGAAAGGACACATTGTCAATGCCTGCAACAACTCCACCGTTGGCGGACACAACACACAGGGAGCAGCCCTATGCACTAGCCCATGCACTAACAGTTCAGGGGAAAAGCACATGCCCATAGGGGACTGTGCCTAGACCCATTTGATGCACACCTGGAACCCACAGGAGCCTGACTAGGTGTAGAGGGGCACTACCACTTTTGGGTTTGGTGTGCCACTGAGCCTGCCAAACAATGGATCTACCCTGGCACGTTTGCCCTGGCCTAGGGGAACCCACAGACCACTTGCCCCACCCAGAAATCTCATAAAGCGCGCAGAGTCAGCTGAATGAGACTGTACTCACCCCCTTGTGGGTGCTGTAATGCCCTCATGAGCCCATCCAACTCCGGATATGCCACCGCCAGGATTGGGTACATCAGGGGGGTCATGGTGTGACAGGCACCCCTTCCACGTTGGGAGGCCATCCCCAGCTGGGCCTCTGCTGTCTTCTTGCTCCAGCGGCGCAGGTCCTCCTATCTTTTGTGGCAGTGGGTGGTCCGTCTATGGTAGACCCCCAGGGTCCGCACTTCATTGGCGATGGCATGCCAAATACCCTTCTTGGTGGGCGCTGACCTAGAGGAAAAGTGAAGTAAGAATGGATTTTACTCCCCCGTCTGGTTCTTCTTACTCATTGCCCACAAGCCTCCCACCCTGGCCCAGACAAACATACACTGACCACCCTCACATGCTGGCCTCTGGCCCCCCCGTATCTTCCATCCACGCCACTGCATACATTCATGTCCCATCCATCATGCTCACAGTCTACTCACCTGTTTGTCTGGAGGACCATAGAGTAGCGTGTACTGGGAGAAGACCCCAGCCACCAGGTTGTCCAACTCCTCCGCAGTGAAGGCAGGGGCCCTTTCCCCAGACACTGTAGCCATTGTCGCTTCCAGACTCAGGTCACAGCAGCACTTGCATTGTAGATCCTCTCCTGTTGAAGGTCAGGTATCAAGTGAGTGAACAGAGAGAAAATGGCAGTAACGTCCGCAGCGGAGCGTACCGTCAACGCCGGCGTAAATCGTCATTGGCTCCTGGAACCCATAGGGCCCAATGATAATCAATGCTGAGTTGCGCCGCGGTCTTCGACTGCCTACCGCGACGCAGCACAACACCAGCGCAGTTACCTCATTTCCTCTTGTCCCTCCTTGCAGCTCAGGTAGCAGCCATTTCAGGGCGGCACATGGCAAGGCAACTAACTGCGTCACAGCACTTTTGGCCAGGAATACGGACAGACAGCGCCACACACCGATTACATCACGATTATTTTAAACACCCTTGTGAAACCTATGTAGTGTATGACCCTCTGCTCACCCTTCTCCTCCATAGGGCACGTCCGCTGGGGCAGGTGATGAGATGGCGGCATCCTCCAGTATACAGACCCCTGGTGGACCTGGCGACAATGGAAGATAGACACATCATTATCACCTACAGACTTGATCCTGCCACAATCCATGAACTGTGTGCCCAGTTGGAGCCAGACCTGATGTCAGCTATCCGCCATCCCACAGGAATCCCTCTCTAGTGCAGGTCCTGTCAGTACTCCTTTTCCTGGCCAGTGGTTCCTTTCAAACAACAGTGGCCATGGCCTCAGGGATGTCACAGCCAATGTTCTCTAATGTGTTGTCCAGAGTGTTGCATGCCCTGCTGAAACACATGCGCAGCTACATCGTTTTCTCTCAGGTGGAGGATTTGCCTACAGTGAAATGTGACTTCTATGCCCTGTGACATATCCCCAACATCATTGGTGTCATGTGGCATTTGTCCCCCCCCCCTGCAGGAATGAACAGGTGTACAGAAACCACAAAAGCTACCATTCCATGAATGTGCAGATGGTGTGTTTGGCAGACCAGTACATCTCCCATGTGAATGCCAAATATCCTGGTTCAGTTCATGATGCTTACATTTTGAGGAATAGCAGCATCCCTTATGTGATGGGGCAACTCCAGAGGCACCGTGTGTGGCTAATAGGTGAGCCCAAGGTCCCAACACAGTTGACATAGGTGTCTGGGTATGGGTGAGTCCCTAAGGGTTGGTGTATGTCTAATAGTTGTCCCTCGATATTTGCAGGTGACTCTGGTTACCCCAACCTGTCATGGCTACTGACCCCAGGCAGGAATCCCAGGACAAGGGCAGAGAAACGCTACAATGAGGTATGTGGGGGAACTAGTAGGATAATTGAGCAGACTTTCGGCCTCCTGAAGGCCAGATTCCAGTGCCTCCATCTGACAGGTGGCTCCCTACACTACTCACTGAAGAAGGTGTGCCAGATCATCGTGGCATGCTGTATTTTGCAAAACCTGGCTTTGCGACGCCAGGTGCCTTTTCTGCAGGAGGATGGGCCTGATGTTGGTCTTGTGGCAGCTATGGAGCCTGTGGACAGTGAAGAAGAGGAGGCAGAACAAGATATAGACAACCGAAACAACATCATCATGCAATACTTCCAGTGAGATACAGGTAAGAGACTGGCTATTCTCCTCTCATATCATACACTGCTGGACACTGCATGAATCTGCCTTTTTACCTCTGTTTATGGACCCTGGCATGTCACTTTGGCTTTCCATTTCACAGATCTGGGTCCCACTTTCTGCCTTCTACTATATTTACTGATGCCCAACAACTGTCAAAGATTGGTGTGTGAACATGAACATTGACATTGCTATTTTTCTGAGAGGTTGCAATTACACATTTGTGAAAGTACAGACTGACTCCAGATTGATTTGTGATTCAAGGGTGTTTATTTCTGTGCTAATAAGTGGAGGGGGCTGTGCAATGGGCTGGGGTGATGGTGGAGGAATGTCCATGGTAGAGTCCAGTCTCTTGGCATCACAGGTGATTGTCCAAGGGGGCATAGGAAGTGGAGTAATGGCAGTTCAAAGTTGTCAGGGTGACATAGTGGGACAAAAGGGTGAGAATCAGGAGAGTGTTATTTCCTGGCGGGGGTCTTGGCAATGTTCTCTGTCTTGTTCCTGGATCTCAGGGACCATTTGCGGGCTGGTTCTCCTTCAGGGGGTGGGGTGCTGGTAGCCTGTTGGTCCTGTGGCGGGACCCCCTGTCCACTAGCGCCAGCGGAGGTGGAGGGCTGTTCATCGTTCAGGCTAGTGTCAGGGGCCCGTATGTGTGCCACTGTGTCCCTCATGGTGTTGACCATGTCTGCCAGCACCCCTGCAATGATGACCAGGGTGGTGATGATGGACTTCAAGTCTTCCCTGATCCCCAGGTAATGTTCCTCCTGCAGCCGCTGGGTCTCCTGAAACTTGGCCAGCACCGTGCCCATGGTCTCCTGGGAATGATGGTATGCTTCCATGATGTTGGAGAGTGCCTTATGGAGAGTGAGTTCCCTGGGCCAGTCCTCCCCCTGTCGCACAGCAGTCCTCCCAGTTTCCCTGTTATCCTGTGCCTCTGTCTCCTGAACCGTGTGCCCACTGCCACTGACCCCAGGTCAGGCGTCCCTGTGGTGGTGGACACACTGCTGATTGATGTGTCCTGGGGACAGAGGGATGGGTCCACTGGGTGGGTGCTGTGGTGGTGTTTCCTGAGGGGGGAGGTTCAGTTGTGGTTTGTGACTGTGGCAGGGGAACCGACTGTCCAGAGGTCCCTGATGGGACGGGGTGGTCATCTTGATCCAGGCGTGCAGAGCTGCTGTCATCACTGTGGGCCTCTTCTGTGGGGGGACTGGATATGTCTGGCACCTCCTGTCCAGTGACGCTGGGTATGGGTCCTGTTGGGGTGTAAATCGATAGTTATTGTATCTGCGTGTGCCATCTTGTGCAATGGGTGAGTTACCCACTACTCCTGTGCTTGCATTATTGTGTTTGCCCTTGTGTGATTAGTGATTTTGGGGCCTGGGTGGGTATCTGTACTTGACGTGCTTTGGTGATGGGGGTCCATGCATAGGTGTTGCATGCAGGGTTTGGTATTGGGAAGGGTTGGTTGTGATGGCGCATATGTGAGGTGGTGGAGTGATGTGGGTGAGAGTAGGGGTAGGAGTTTGTGATGGCATGCAGGTAGGGTGGGGGATGTAGTAGTAAATATTTGACTTAAGAGAGTCCAGTCCTCCTGCTACTCCTGCGAGGCCCTCAGGATGCATGATTTCCAAGACTTGCTCCTCCCATGTTGTTAGTTGTGGGGGAGGAGGTGGGATCCACCACCAGTCCTCTGTACTGCTACCTGGTGTCTGGATACCACAAGTGCACCTTCCCCCGTAGGTCATTCCACCTCTTCCTGATGTCATCCCGTGTTCTGGGGTGCTGTCCCACTGCGTTGACCCAGTCGACAATTCTCCGCCATAGCTCCATCTTCCTAGCAATGGAGGTCTGCTGCACCTGTGATCCAAAAAGCCGTGGCTCTTCCCAGATGATTTCAATCACCATGACCCTGAGCCCCTCCTCAGAAAACCTGGGGTGTCTTTGAGGTGCCATAATGTGGTGTGGGTGATGTGTGAGGTGATGTTTGTTGTGCTGTGTGATGTGTTGGTGTGTGATCTTTGAGGTGCGGGGATGTTGTATGAGTGATGGTGTTGTGTGCCTGTGGATGCTGGTGTTGTGTTTGCTATTCTCTCTCTCTGTGCGTATTAACAAAAAAATCATTGTGAGGAATTGTGGGTAATGTGGGTGTGTGTTTTTTAGTGGTGTGAGTGTGTGGGTGTGGTGTGTGTATGTGTATGTGTATCAGGTATGTGTATTTTGAATTGTCCAATGTGGTTGTGTTTTGTAAGTGTGTGTGTATTTTGAGCGCGGCTGTGTGTACCGCCAATGGATTAACGCGGTTGAAAGACCGCTACGTTGATTCGTGGGTCGTTATAGTGTGGGCGTATTCCTGTTGGCGTGACGGTGTAGGTTTTGGTATTGCCACTTTATCACTGACCTTTGGTGAGGTGGACTTGTGTGGGTGTCTGTATTGTGGCGCATCACGAGATGCGGATCGTAATACCTGTAGCGGATTTCCGCCACGGTATCTTGACGGCCATCAGCACGGCGGTAAGCAGGATTTACTGCCAGGATTGTAATGAGGGCCATAGCTTTTTATTATGCTGAAAAGACGAGTATGAAATACACGTGGATGAAGACTTAGTTTGTCTGGTAATGGAAAAAGATACTCCTTCAGGAGTAAATACTCCAAAGTCCAAAGCTTTGTCATCGGAACCTCTTTTACAAGAGATTAAACATATTAACATTGTAAGTTTCGCTGACAATTGCTTACAGGACAAATCCTCATTAGAAGGCCAACTTCTAAGAAAACGAAGGTCAATATTAACATCCCATAAAGATTTATATTTTGGCTGAGGGGGATTTACCATACGAATGCCCCTAAGAATTTTACAAATTAAGGGATGTTTCCCCACCGGTCTACCCTGAATATCAGCTGAAAGAGCTGAACTACAATGATTAATTATCCAGTAAGCCAAACCTTGAGAAGCCAAGTCGGACAGAAAATTGTCCATGACATGATTCTCTGACCCCACGGGATCCAGACTCCTTTCACTGCACCAACATAACGACTTCCTCCAGGCATGCTCATATCTTTTATGATTGGAGGGAACCCAAGACTGGGATAAGAAAAACAGTACAGATCCGAAACTCCAGGCACTTGCCATCATCTCCTGAAAGTCTCCAAGCCATCACGGACAATAGTCCCTGTAGAATCAGTGGATGCAAGTTGCCCAATAGATCCTTAAGAAGATCCTTGCACACTGGCAGCATCACTGGAAAGTCACACAAGAGGGCCATTGCAGATGGGAACCAAGGCTATGCTCTCCAATATGGAGGCACCAAGATAATTTCCACTTTATGTCGCAGAACTTGGGCCAGGACACGGGGAATCATAGCAAAGGGGGGAAACACATAAAGCAGATCCCCTAGCCACAGTTGAAGGAATGCATCCGTCCCCATTGACTGAGGATCCGGCCACCAGCTGGAATAACACAGAACCTGGTTGTTCAACTGGGAAGCAAACAAATCTATTTGACAAATCCCCCACCTCATTTGAAGAGCATGAAAAATCTACTGTTTGAGCTTCTAAATGCTGCCATCCTGCAGGAAGCACAAATTCAAATCCGCTGTCGTATTGGAACGACTCGGAATGTATTCTGCGATCACCGAAATCTGGTCAGGAGACAATAATGGCAAAAATCCTTTGCGATCTCTTCTAATAGACAAGATCTGGTCCCACCTGGCTGAGTGATATACCGCGGACACATTGTCCATTCAAAGGAGGATGCAACAATGGACTCTGCAAGGGGAAAGTGATCTGATTGCAAATGCCCCGCTAAGAGTTCCAGACAATTTATGTGATGATTAAATTCCCCCGGGGACCATAGACACCCTATCTCCACTGAGCCGCAATGAGCCCCCCAGCCGGCATCCGACTCTATTATCACATCTGGGCTGGAGGTAAATATCACTGTGCCATTACAAGCATCCATGTGGGAAAGCCACTAAGATATCTCGGTCTTGGCTTTCTCCGTGAGCGGAACCAACTCTGAATACTGAAGACCTATTTAAAGATGTGAAATCTTTAGCCTCTGAAGGGCCCTGTAATGCAGCGGCCTTGGAAAAATTGCTTTCATTGAAGACGCAAGAAGGCCGACTAGAGGTGCTAATGCCATCAATGATATAGTCGGAGAAGCAAAAACTCTCCTCAACTCTTTCTTGATCGAAGTCCGTTTGCTTAAAGGAAGAAGTAGCAAGTCCTTGACAGAGTCCATCTGAAAACCTAAAAACTTGATAGTCTGTGCTGGCACCATGCTGGATTTCTCGGAATTGATGACGAACCCGAGATCTTGTAACAATTGGACGGTCCAATTGAGATGGCAAAGGATCGTGTCCTTGTCCTGAGCCATAATTAGAATGTCATCGAGGTATACAATAAGTCTCACTCCTCGTTCCCTCAAAAAGAGCACCACCGGTCGAAGAAGCTTGGTGAAACATAAAGGAGCTGAGGACAGCCCGAAGTGGAGAGCAGTGAACTCGAACGAACAGGACCCCTGTTGGAATTGAAGAAAACGTCTGTGGGGAGATAAAATCAATACCAAGAGGTACGCATCTTTGAGATGCAATCGTACCATCTGGTCTCCGTCTCTTAACATATCTTGAAGAAGATGAATGAATTGAAATGTTTGACATTTAATACCAAGCAGGAACACCCACTCTTCTTTTGCACTAAGAAAATCGTGCTTACGAACCAATGAGGATGAGGCGTAGTCTGTACAACTGCCCCCTTCTGTATGAGCGCAAAAATCTCCTCTTTGATAATTGCACGATCTATGAGGGGAAAAAGAAGAGGAGGAAGAACCTTCTGAACCGAAGAAGCGTAAACCTCTAGGTGGAAACCCTGGAATGTTTGTAACACTCATGGGTCTTGTGTGATATTTTGCCATGCCAGGAGGAACTGCTGCACCCTGACCCCCAAAATTACTTCAGAAAATGGAATGATCCTTACCTGGGGTATTTCTGTCTTGAGTGGAACCACCTCCACGATACCCTCTGGAGGAACAGCCACGTCCTCTATAAGGATTGGGGTAGAAGGTCTGATAGTCCGAGGAAGCTCCTCTGCCCCTTTGAGTGGCAAATCTGGAAGCCTGGATTCTACGGCCTGGTGCTCAGCCTCTGAAGTGCTCGGCCCGGGCAAAAAGAGCATTGTTGAATACTTTCATGATATTGGATTAAGCTTTGTCCAAAGCTGTTAAAGTCTCAACATATTTGCCCAAATCTTTGATGAACTTGTCGCCAAACAGCATGCCATTGGCTAAGGAACCAGCCTTGATAGTTGCTAACAATACGAATTTGGGGTCTAGGCGTATTAGGAAAGAACACCTGCGTTCAGTTAACATGGCGCAGTTGGCATTGCCCAAAAGACAGATGGCCCACTGCGCCCGTTACAGCATGACTTCTGGGTCCAGAGGAGTATTTGTTTCTTTAGATTGGATAGCTAAGTCCAGGATTTTCGTCAATGGACCTGACACGTCTAACAATTTGTCTTGGCAACCACGCCAATCACAGTCCTGTCCCTTTTTGGGATCCTTCTTAATTTCCTCAGAAACATCGCCATACTGGGATCCAGCTCTGGAGTATCCACTACTTTCCCAACAAATGAAGGCCATGGACATTCAGATCCGAGAGAGTTTCGCACTTCCTCTTAAAAAAGCTTTTGTGCAGCTTATCTTGCACATGATGAGCCACCTCAGCACTGTGAACCCACTTGGTGAAACGTGGATTAACTATATCTTCAGGGGAGAATAGAAGATTCCGACCAGCCGGGGCCTATGCATCATGAATAACACAATGGGACTTGCGCTTCTTTTTGCGTGGAACAGAATCTGCAGGCGAGTCATCCAACTCTGACTTAGATGACGATTGCTCTTGCAAGCCTGAGTGAGAGTGTGAGGACTTGGGAAAGATATTTGGAGATTCTTGTGGGAAGAAACTCCCATATTCATGTTCACGCAGCACTGAAGCTGCAATCTGCACCAGTATTTCTGCTGAGGAAGAACCTCCAGAGCGCTGCAAAAAGAGGCCAGACTGCCTTCACTCAAAAACTCTCTCCTGCCAAAATTGGTCAAGGGTTGGATGAAAGGTTTTAAGGTTTGTATCAGAGCCCAATTCACGGAGTCCTGCACATAATGTCCAAGTACCCTGTAGCAGGTGCACTCGTGTTTTAGAGAAAAAACAGCTAGAAGCTGTTTGGCCAGTAAATTATTTGTGGGGGGAGCCACCTGTTCGTGTAATTCAATGAATGAATTAATCCCCCAGGGCCAGGCCCAATTCGTATTATTGCAGCCCCGTCTGGTGATTGACTAGCCAATTTGCAGATATGCTGGATATGTCTTGTGTATCCAGCACGAGACATATGTGTTGAGCCGATCGGAAAGGAAAAATCCCCTAGCCGGCTCAATGCATGTGCGTCGCATGTGTAATAGAAAGAGGACTACGTCCTCAAAAAGGAACACGGAGAAACCTCTCCTTCGACCTTGCTCCCACTCCACACCAGCTGATAAAAGGGATCATAGATCCCAGTGAAAAAACAATAGCGCAGCAGCACGAAGTATAAAGAGCGAACGTGCTCGCTTTAAACATAAGATATACACATACAAAATCAATTATGCACGAGATAATAAACACTTAAGTGGCTGCTGTAGCATCAATGAAAGAGGAAGGACTATAATGTTCATGCTATTTAAATCATCAGAGAAAAGCCATGATTGGATGTCTGAGTGTTCATGGGATGTGTAGTTTAAAGTTTTTACTGTTTTCAATGGCTGCTGTGTTGTCAGTAAATGAAAAAGAAAGCATAATCCAGAGCCTCCGGTCTTGCCCTAGAATCTGTGGCTAGAAGTCTCTATCAAATGAACAAGTTACTTACCTTCAGTAATGCTTTATCTTGTAGACTCCATCTAACCGTAGATTCCTTACTGACCCTCCTATCCTCTCCCCACTAGGAACTGATTATAGTGTGAGGGTCACCCTTCTAATGGCCTTAGAAATTCACACCAGTTGTCAGTGTTCGTCAAGGCTCCCCACTCCTGGCATTGAAAGTCACAAAAAAGAAACTGACATCAGCACACTGTGGTGGCACCTATGTATGCACCGAGCACGTCACTTCCGGTGCAGACAGTGCCGGCTCAGAGCTGAACAATGCCACCTACCTGCACGCATGGGTCCTTCTCAAAAATGTCCAAACCCAGTCTGATGCCTGGGGAAAATTCTAAGGTAAGATACAGTCTAGCTAGAGTCTCTACCAGAAATAGAGTCTCTAGATAGAGTCTCTATCAGATAAGTCATTATCATAGGTAAGTGGCATTTTTATTTTTATTAAAGAGAATACAACTGAAATAATATTGTACAATCTAAACCTAACCAGTTTATGGAACACAGTGCAGGTCCATGTCTTTAGATGTAGGGCTGCTCCATTTCATAGACTACAACAGTGATATTCTAAATCTGCCAATCACAAATTAGTTTAGATGGTAAAATGTTTGAGTTTAGGATTAGCTCAATTGCCATCCCTGTTGACCTAAACTAGAGACAAAACCTGGTGGCATTTTACATCAAAAAGCTGCACCGTGGGCCTGATTCACAAACATGCAGTTTTGAGAAAGTTTACTACTTTTTGATATTCATTGCACTTTTGTAGGAACATACACTTTTGTAGCAACTTACTCTTTAGAGCAGATTTAACATGTAGATATAAAATATGAAATGGCCTATTTTGAAAGATAATGCAACAGTTACATTTTTAATTTTCCCTATAATTTAGCATTGGGAAACTCCGAGGTTGGGCAGAGATTTCTGTCTGATAAAGTATAGGTTAAAATAAAATGTATGTATGTCAAAAATAAACTTTAAATAATAAAATGTGTTTATGTTATTTTATTTTAATGTAAACAATTTTTTTATATTTAATTTAAATGTAGAACACAACAAAATATGCTAAAGTAGTGTTCAATTAATTTTGAATTACAACTTCAAATAATGAAATATATTAAATTAATTATCTTTCTGACATATTAACAAATACATTCCTACCTAATGGAAAAATAATGTGCATTAGCAATGACTAAAAGTCATGTATAGAATCAATAAAAATGTGTTTAATTATTTTAAATTGAATTTATTGTTACATTATTTTTGAAATTCAAAGTACATTCTTAAAATAATTAATAATTAAATAATAAATGTACTATTTTTATAAATTGTTGTTAACATTAATTTATAACTATTTATACTTTTAACTATTTTAAATAATTTATTTTAATTAAGCAATATTTCCTATGGGGTTTTATTTTAACTCCCTACCTCCATAATTTTCTATGGGAGGATGTTGCAGTACCAGTTATTGGCCTAGCGCAATGGATCCCAACCTTCTGGCTTCTGTGGACCCCCACTTTATCATTAATGGAATCTGGGGACCCCCACTGCATCATTACTGGAAGCTGTGGACCCCCACTGAGTCATTACTGAAAGTCGGGCCCCAGACTAAATATTGTCGATAATTTGAAACATAAAACAACATACAAAAAATACAGAAACAAGCATTCATCAAACATACACAAATGATAACACATTTTATTTAATTAGCAAACAAATATAAATAAAAAAACAATAAAAATTTAGTTTTTATTATGAAGGTTGGAGCTTTTCAATTTAAGCCACACATCGTCCATATTATATTCTGTTTGATGAACCTTCACTGCCCCCACAAATCAATCTGAGGATACTAATTCAATTTTTTGCCTTCAATTTCAAATTCCTTGACATTTACAATACATTTTAAAATTGCAAATTGTACATTTAGCCACTTTATTTATATACACTTAATATTATTTAATTTTCTAATCAGTCACGGACCCTCAGGGTCGACTGGCCCAGCGTATCGGTGGGCTTACTGCTGTTTTTTTGTAGTAACTTACATTCAGGGTTTGTTAATACTGAAAAGTAGCAGACTTACTCAAAACTGTGAGCTTACTCAAAAATGTAACTTAACTTTGTGAATCAGGTCATTAGAGTTTAGTAGAGCAGGAGCAGTTATGCAAAATGACATTTCTCATCCCCAGCCAAGCTCACTGTTCCCCCTCTCTATCTAGAGTCAGAGGAAGCAGTGGGATTACAGCTGCCTTATCAGCACTGACTTCAGTGGTATAAACCTCTCACCTGAAAACTCTGCTTCCGCTGGTCCTCGAAGTTGAATTGGTCAGATAGGGTGAAGAGACCAGCCCATGTGCTCCCTGTCCAGATCACATAGGCTGGTTCAGGATAATAAATATGAGACATGGCAGTTCAAGGTAAAAAAGTATACACTGGTTCCATGAGAAAGAGTTAAGGAGTTATTGTGTGTTTTTCCTTTACAAGAAACAAACTCCGATTTTCTTTGGAAGTTGTTTATTTAAAATTGGCTCAACGGTCCATATGAAATATGTGCCTTCAGGAAAACTGCTGCAGGACTAACTCCTTTGAATGCATGATATCCCTGCATGGTGGATGGGAATTTCTAAATTTGTCTCTCGTTTGTCCTGTCAGCGGACTGTAGCGTCTGCAGATGTTGCCAACCAGTGTGCAGCCTACCAGTGTCTAAATGACTCCCAAAATGTTTAAGCATTCGTAAATCTGCTGCAGAATTCCTTAGTTTATAAGAAGTGAAGGATTACTTCTTTGATATTAAATGGATTCAAGTTTAGATGACCAAATAAATATCAAAGTGCTAAATGGAGTAGAGACAAGTATAGCACATAGTAATCAGAAAGGTCACTGTGAAATGCTTCTGTGATATGCTTTGATGTTCTTATGTGGTTAAGTCACTTTATGCAATTTTCACAATTTGTCCATTCTGCTTCCCTACAGGTGACAGATTTGAAGAGTTATGGTAAAGTATTTTAGAGCTATGTTTTTATCCTTTGAATGTTCTACTGGAATATGTGTTACTTCTCTGCTTTCATATGTTTATGTGTATATTTTGTGCATCCTCATTTCCCTCACCCAAACATTGTTTTGAGTCCGAAGTCCATCTCTGTTGCTCTGATTTCTGATATCCAGAGCGATCTTCTCTGACGCTCTGCACCTCAATATTATGACACTCAAAACCGGTAAACACGAAATAAATGATGAATAAAATGTTACCATCCAGGCTTTAAACATATCTATTTTGAATAACATCTCTTTTATATAAACTGTTTTTCAGTTGTTATTTTATGTAACATAATTTTAGTAGCTACACTCATATCACAAATACAATGCATTTTTGCCTCTTGGGATTATTCTGTAATATCTCTGTATACTCTGATGCGTTGTCCCAAATTACAAACCTCTGCTTGATTCTCTAAATCTTACACTCACTCTCCATTGCCCTTTCAGATGGTATGTGCTTCTTGCTACAAATCTCTCTTGTTTATTCCCACCTCGTACCTTCATTTTAGTCACCACATAGATGTTATTTGCCTTGTTGTGTGCTTGTGATATCTCTTTGCGTGCCTGAGACATACCCTTTCTCTCTGATAGCGACGTGTTCACCAAATGGTATTTTATGTTAATCTGGTATATGTGGCAAGAGTGAAAGGACACCGGACTATTACATTGAATCCAGCACCAAAGGCAACATTTAGATTAACCTTGGGTGGGCAAAGAGGCTTCTTCAAGCATCCAAATATGCCAAACTTTGTAGCATGTGGAGAAGGATAAAGTTTGAATCAAGGGCAGAAGCCATGCTTGATCTATTGCTGAAAGAGCTTGCTCTAACCAGTTTGAGACAGAACCTTCCTCACTACCCCTCTCCCTCTCCCTTCCCTCCACACACACACACTCACTCTACATGACAAACCTGTTAAACGATCTATCCTACATATCACCTACACTGGCACACACTATTGTGTTGTCTTCAAGAAGATGTATCATTGAGGACTGGTCTGTCACAGAATTTTGAGTGTAGAGGACAAGGTACCATGGGCACTGGAGCCACAAGGCATGTACCTATTAGTCTAAAATACTAGAATGTTTTTATATAAAGAAATTCCCCAGATCTTATTTGGAAGGTTAATCATTAGGACAGGTGATGTCCATGATTTGTGTTTCCCACTGGTTCAGGTGTCTATCCAAAATCTCTACTACTTGTGACAGATGAAGAAAAAGCCCTGCAAGGTGGTGGGTTTGTCACCTTTTTCTCAACAATGCATAACTTTCTGACTGAACCATTCTGTATCAAGGGTGGCAACCATCCAGAAGCCATCAGCTTCTGCCTGAGTTGCTAAACTATCTCCATGCTTATGTCTCCTCCTTATGTCAGAGAAATGCTTCAGCATGGTTTCTGCTATTACTAGATCTTGGTTTCCACTAGCTAGTGTTCCCAGCTGATGCATAAAACTCTTCTAAGATGAAGCCTGACATCTGAGCTCACACAACTCCTACTTTTCATTAGGTTTTGCAAACCTCTCCACCTCCAACTCCTGCAGTACCTTCTGTACTCACAGCTTTAGCAAGCTTTGGTTGAAGACTCGAGGCACATCTCAGGATAGTCACTACTCCTCCAAAGTGCAAGTTCATGTTATATGACCTTGGCTGATCCATCTGGTTCAATGGTGCTGGGATTGCCTCTATATGCAGCTATGGACAATTCCTGGTTAAGCTATGTGGAAACTAGACAAGTCTCACTTATGAAGTCTGCAAAGTAACTTCATAGATAAATGTGTCTAACTGTTTGAGATGCAATTCCACAATGCAAATATAGAGCATCAATTGTAAAAAGACGTTGGGATCCCCACTCTCTCACCACAAAATCTTAAAAGGATGGGATTGTTCTTATTTGGGGATTGGGACTTCCAAGACTTTGTCCTATGGTATGGTTGTAAATTATGCTGGGCATACAGATGATATATTCTGAGACAGGAAAGAGTAGTGAGTCAAAAAAAGTCTTGTAACAGGTTCACTGGGGTGCTGAGTTCTCCATACAACCACAGGAACACAAACAACGTGGCTACTACTACTCTCACAACACCCTTATTCCACCTCATAAAGTGGGCGAAAGAAACCCAGTGCCATGGTGGAATTCAGTACCTATGGAATTTATATCTCTTTTATGCCAGAGGGAAGCCAATGGGGGCATATACCTATATTGAATGCAGTTTTTCAGGTGCTATCAATCTCATGTCAATTTATTTCTGTTATGCACTACGGCATCAAGACTTTCCTTCAAGGTAAAATGTTCTGGAAGGACTAGCAAGTCAGCGTATTCTATCTATTTAAGTTATATTGTAAGGCATATGTGCAAGCCACCAAAAATATGACTCAAATTTCTGCATAATTTTGTCTTTCAGCTCTCAAAAGACATCTCTAATCAGAAAGATGGGTGTGGAAATTCACAACCTGGTAAGTTTACTGCATTCTTTGCTTTACATCTCTCATCCTTCTGCTTAGTCCCTTAATAAGAGTTTTCGGGCCAGATGTAGGTAGCCTTTTGCGCCTCGCAAACGCTGAAAAACGCAGTTTGCGAGGCGCAAAAGGCCTTCCGCGATGCAGAGTCACATTTTGCGAGTCGGTACCGAATCGCAAAATGTGATTCCGACTCGCAAATAGGAAGGGGTGTTCCCTTCCTATTTGCGACCGCATCGCAATGTAGAGTTGATTTGTGACAGCGAAAGCGGTCGCAAATCAACTCGCAGTTACCATCCACTTGAAGTGGATGGTAACTCATTCGCAAAAGGGAAGGGGTCTCCATGGGACCCCTTCTCCTTTGTGAATGTCAATAAAAATATTTTTTCAGAGCAGGCAGTGGTCCTATGGACCTCTGCCTACTCTGAAAAAACCGAAACCAAATGGTTTCGGAATTTTTTCTTTTTGCAGCTCGTTTTCCTTCAAGGAAAACGGGCTGCAAAGAGAAAAAAACTGCTTTATTAAAAAAGCAGTCATGGACATAGTGGTCTGCTGTCTCCAGCAGGCCACCATCCACGTGAGTGCCTAGACTCGCTATGGGGTCGCAAACTGCGACCCACCTCAGGAATATTCATGAGGTGGGTCTTTGCGACCCCATAGCGAGTCGCAGAAGGTGTCTGAGACACCTTTTTGCATCTCGGATTGCGAGTTGCAATTTGCGAGTTGCTATGACTCGCAAATTGCAACTCGCAATCTGATACCTACCTACATCTGGCCCTTCATCTCATTATGTTCTATGAAGCGCACCTTTAAAAGCAGCCTTCCCTAGATTGGAGGGATATGTATTTTTACAGTGATGCTCACCATTTCAGATTTTATTGACAAAGGCCATTGTGAGAAGATCCTCAACAATTTGTCACATTTTTCTCCTAGAGAATCTCTTGGAGTCATAGGACTAAGATTCCTTTTTTAGATTAGGAATGAAAGTAGTTACAGATTACCTTAATCCACAACACATAAATGTACCCAGAGTTGTCTAATTGTTTCACACCCAGAAAGTCACAATCTGGCCTTGTGTCTACAAATATTCCATTTGACCAAAGCACACAACTGACCATGTTGAATGTGAAATGTTGGACGGGTCTTTGTGCAGCCAAGACTAACATATTTCTGAGCATGGATTAAAGTGTTCATTCTACTTTTACACACCTACTCTTTGAGAAAGTTGAGGAAGTCAATTAGTGATAGGCATAAATAGCACATGCTACGCATGGTGGGCCTTCGCTACCCAAGTGGTTACAGCCTACCTTAATCTACGACACATAATTGTACCCTGAGTTGTCTAATTGTTTCACACCCAAAAAGTCACGATCTGGCCTTGTGCCTACAAATATTCCATTTGACCACAGCACACAACTGACCATGTTGAATGTGAAGCGTTGGACGGGTCTTTGTACAGCCAAGACTAACATATAAATGTTGGGGCTGCTATTACACGACATTTGGTCCTGAACCTGATAAAAAAGATATAAGGGGGCAGGGTAGCGACCCCCTAACCCTAACCTCTCGGGACTTTTGGGAGGACCTAGAAACCTTCCACCCCACCATGGGCCAAAAAATAAAAATAAGAATTGTACCTCAGTAATCCTGCAGGACCAAATGTAGCCCTCCCATGAGGTACTGAGGGATTCCTATGGGATTTGCTTCTCAAAAGTCACCTGCCTATTAGTGCAGGACCTTGCAACCTTCAATGAGTGAAGCTTGCACGGTCCTGCGGTGCCAGGGGTGAAGCATGTATAGTAGTACTGCAGGAGTACCACAGTACCTGCATGGCAAAGACTGTGTGGTAAAGGTGCTGCCTGGTAATAGATGCTTTGTAGAGGGGACATTTTGTTTCCTATGAGTAGGATTGCTCTGTATTGAAACCCTCCACATGGTTTTACTCTGGAGTTTGATTTTCAGCGCTTTCCTAATGTATCTACTACTCACCATAGATGGGGAGATGGTTTTTACATTATTTTGTATTGTGCTGTATAGCATTTCACACATAAGAATATAAATGCTCCTATCAGGGAGCACTAGGATCTCCCAAATCTGGATACTCAAATATAGCTCCTGTAGCTTGAAATACTTGCTTTTTTTAAAACACGTTGGTGTCGATTTAGATGTTGACAGAGTGTGAACTCCATGTCAACGTTGATGGTGCTCCATCCCCGCCAACACAGTTGTCTGTCTGCCCTATTTAAAAGCAGACCGACCATAGGTTTGGCAACAGTGGTGGGAACAAAACAACATTTCCCCCTCACCAGGGGCGATGACTCCCTTGGCCATGGGGCATTATATTTCTTATTTTATATCTAATGAAAAACAAAACAGTTTGGTGCAAGACGCAGTCATCTTGATGGAGCTCTACACCAAAACTGTGAAAAACAGTGACAGGAGCCATTGTGGCAGCAGTTCCAGCCAATGTTTTAGAAATGATAGCCAGCTGGGAGGACCTTTCTAAAATTGGTGGGTGACATCTCTGTCCGGACGACAGAATAATTTACTCTGCCACCCTGGAGGAGAAATAGGCCAACCGCTGATATATAAAACAGTCCCTTTATCTTGAATTGTGTGTTTCCTTCTGAATTGAAATTTCTGTTTGGTTACAACTATTGACTCTACCAACTCTCGTATTTTGAATAGCAATTATCATCTAGGCTGTAGGAAGAGTAGGAAAAAAACCTCCTTGCTAGGATTCTAGGAAGCTGGGCCTTGCCTTGGTAGCGGTTTTGGATTCTGGAAACTACACCATCCTTGGCCTTATCCATGACAACCATTGAGACTGGCACAACATTTTGCCCCATCCATATTGCTGCTGGGTGAAATTCCTAGATTGTGTCGAATCCTAGCATTTCTGTGTGCAGAAGCTGGAAGGTATTTGACATGCCCTCTCTACAGATATACACCCAACCCTTATACATAATCCGACCTTTTAGGGCACGGAGGTTCCAGACAAAGGCACAGCAAACATTCATGCATGTGAGTTTTCCAGAGAGGTTCCTTAGTTTGTCTGTTTCTTACAATGAAACACTCTTTCCACTTGCTGCTCATTCAGCTCTGCATCTCCTATGAGGGCTACCTTAATCCTCTATATCACCTTCCTAACTAAACTCCATCCTTCCTCATCCACGCTTAATTATCAGACCACCTTACTCCCTAATAATACCACTCTTTCACAACTTCACTGCCTCTTTTTATCACTCCCCATGTTCCTTCTTACTCTGTCTGTCAATAACAAGCATTTCTTTCCACCCTCCTGAACTCCACTATTGTCTCTTCTATATCTTTGTCTACAAGGGAATGCTTTGCAGATACTTACCTTATCCCATCCCACTTCCCCATCTCACTCACACATTGAAAAAGACTACTCCCAAATTCCAGTGCTTACTAATTTTCCTTCCACTCCTAGACCATTGATTTGGGCTCATAAATAACCCCATTTGGAGCTCATGCCTCCTGTCCCCATCACACTACTTCTTGTTCCTTAGCCGTTCTCCATTGCCATCCATGCACTCCTTTGACAGATGATAATTAGAGGGAGGTGTGTACCTCCCTACAGGTGTCCCTTGCTGCACAGTTTTAGCTTATTCAGTTTAATGTATTAACATCACACATATTTTACATTATACAGATTGCGGAAAATATGCCTGGGGGTCACCGCTCTGCCTTTGGGTTTTAACATCTAAAGGGGATCTGCTGCAGGATGAGATGCTGTCAAGGTTGGAAGAAGTGAGGGTTGATGATTCCCCTGGGAGTACAAAATGGCTCTTTTGCACATATATTTACACATGGTTAGAAACAGAATGGAGGATCTAAGTTGCATTATGATAGATGGAAAGTCTGTCTGCTGTGGATGTTCTAACATCATTTTAATAGCCGCTAAGACTTTGGCCTTCTAGGTCTTAATTGGTGGCACTCCCTCAAGATATGCTTAAGGCCACCCTACACACCACGTTCTCTCCACCATAGAGGGCTTGCAAGTAAGAATTTCCTAAGTGTGGTGATGTAAAAATACCAATCACATACTAGTATATAGAGTGTTTCTGTGCCTCTTCTGCTTACAAATTCTTGCATATGTCACACCAGAGTTTGTCACGCTTGAAGTCCATTCCATTACTCCCCATAAACCTGAGTGGATGTGGTTGCAGGATGGCTGCCTGGAGCAAGTTGTGATATAGTATAATGCTTCGCCCTCTGGCCAACAAGGTCATTTTAGCAAACATTTCTAATGGGGATAGGTCACTTGTAGCTTACACTTGTATGGGTTGTTTGGTACCCAATGCCTCAACTGTGTATGGTGGAAACACTAAGACTTTTGTTTGCAAGCCTCAAAGGAAAATAATTCTTGTTTTTTCAAATATTGGAGATGGTTAGACAGTCACCAGCTTTCCAGCAATCAAAATACCTGGCTTCTAGGGCAGTGATGAAGATGGGGTTGTAAGTTATGAAGGTGTGGGGTGAGTGGAAAAAGAGATCCCAGGACATTTAGTAAGACTATTTCATGTGTCCAAAGTCGAATTTGTGGGTGTACTCAGGTACACATTGGCTGGTCTGTCTGTCTTTGACTTCCAAATCAGGTATCATTATTCTACCTCCCACAGCCCTTTCCATATGAACCCAGTGCTTACCTGATGCTCGGAGGGACCAACCTGCAATGATTCTCAGTTATGCCATTATGTAGTGTAGCATTAAGTCTGAGAGGATTGTGACGATTCATTAAAATAGTTCATGAGGAAAACCAGCTGCTTCACAAAAAATATGAAAGCCATGTACTTAGATCAGGGGGTCTAAATGGTCCATAAGTGTGTGAAAGAGCACTGGGCTCAATGAAGATCCCTGAGCAGCCCCACGTGGTAAAGAACAAAAATCAGAACGATATGTGAATAATAACAATAGCCTATTCCCTGTCACTAAAAAACTGCATGATCCATTTTAGGACACTGCCCCTGCCTAAACCAAATCAAGAAAGCTATCACTAATTCTGTATCAAATTTAAAAAATAATTGAATCTCTGACTTCAATTTTAAGATATGGCACACTTTCTCTGTCATTAATGCTCCTCAGAGCACACTGTGATCTATCACTTAATGACAAGTTCAATAAAAGCATATTTTGGCCTGCACTTAATAGGAATGAATGTGCTTTAAAGGGGTATGGGATGACACAAGTATGATCTATGTGAAGGGAGGTGCGTGACCAGAAAGACAATACGCTTTGGTAATGTGAATAAGAGAGAACACACGCTGGCGAGCGGTGGGCAGAACACGCAGTTCTGTGCATGGACACCCAGATCCTACAAACCACTGCATCTGAAACCTAACATGAGGTCAGTGCTTACAGAATTGTGCAGATCTTCATAACACAAGTGTGTGCTGTGCAGGTCCACAAACATTGTGAACAATAGTCAGCCCCACTATTCATAAAAAAGACATGCGGTTCCGACGAAATTCCATCGACTGGACTTTGAATAGATTTTGCAAATAAATATGAGAGCCACGTTGAACTGAAACACATCATTAAACCCAAAACCTTTTCAGTGACATAAACCAGCAAACTGTGCAACGTCCTTAGTAGACCGGGAAGCTTCGTGTAAAATAACTAATTTCCATGCACCAAAGAGAGGGGGTGCTGGAAGTGGCGTTTGCTGACATAAGACTGTAATCAAGTGAATCCATCAGTCGGGGCACAGCTGTAAACATTTCACATGGTTTATAATCTGATCATCCAGAAACAATGGAGCATCACAGGCCACAAAGAGGCGCCCCATCTGTTGAGCAAGGGTGTCACTTATGGAAGCAAAATAAAATGCGCCCCTGACAGAGGTCCACCCACAAACATCTCCACAGTGTACAGAGCGAAGCCCATGGGTTTTCTGCCATCCTACTCTCAGGCGTGTTCACACAGCGGCTTGAAAAGTCCCAGCACAGAAATTGCTTATTGCTGAGCTTTGTTTTGTTGCCTGCCATCGTACTGAAGAGAAAAGTGCACCCCACAAACATAGATCTTAGTAGGATAGATTTCCAGAGCAAAAATATATGTTTCAGTTAGTCCAACATATACCCTTGAACCATTTTAGAATGTTCACATTGCAGGAGCAGCTTTGCTACTTATAGAGTTCACACATGGGATTTGTGGTTGGTCTGATTCAAGCTTCGGAGGTATGCATTGTTTTCCGCCATTAGTTTTGCAAGCCTAATGTGAAACGAGCTTTACACTTCTAAGCATCTCTTTAATGCAGAGCCTCCCACTTTCACAGCTGATATGGAACACGAAGTTTCTGGTTCATTGCCTTTGTTCCTATTGCCTTTGTGATGTGAAACGTCCAAAGTACTTCAGGAATGTCTGCTTAATAAATTTGTGTGCAAGGAATACAACTTGAACACCCTGATGTACAGGGTAATGTCCTTATGAGTTTAGGAAGTGCCTACAATTCATGACAATCATTTGCAATGCAATAGGTTTCACACATTTTGAACAAGTTAATTGTCATCTTTTGAAAACAGCGAACACAAGCAAAAAAAAAAGCTCTAATGAAGTTAGCAGCTAAGGAAGATTTTTAGCCCCATAAACGAGATGCAAAAGAAGTTCGCTCGCAGTCAAAGTTATCCGCAAAAGTGCAATTATCCATGTAACAGGGTCAATGGCCAAGGCGGTAACAAAACCGCCCTAAGGAGGGACAAACGTAAAGCAGTTACCAACAAAAAGAAAGGATCTTTGAAAGGCAAGCCCACGGACAAGTGATAGTGATGGGCGTGCGGTGGGCATGGTTAAAAGCCCAGATACATACACATTTTGAAAAAACAGCGCTTGCACGCTGCTATGCTCACCCTAAAACGAGGTCTACAACACCCTAGATCAGCGGTTCCCAACTTGCGGTCCGCAGCCCCCCAGAGGTCCATGACACATTCCCAGGGGCATGCAGACCT
The DNA here is from genome assembly GCF_031143425.1 of Pleurodeles waltl. Taxonomy (NCBI): domain Eukaryota; kingdom Metazoa; phylum Chordata; class Amphibia; order Caudata; family Salamandridae; genus Pleurodeles; species Pleurodeles waltl. The sequence goes on along the minus strand of NC_090443.1, from coordinate 432,564,481 downwards.
GGGCCAGCAGGAAGGCACTTCTCCAGCTGCGGCCTCTCGACAGAAATATGCCTGTTTTTATATGTATTACTTCCTTTGTAGAGGAGTTTTAAAAGCACTGCAAAGTTCCTTGTATATCCAGCAGCTTTTGGGCAAAAATAAAAAGCTTTCAGATAACTCTGGTGATTAATGTACTTGCTGGAGAGAGATAGGAGTTTTGTCTAGTGGCAGTTTTGACTCATCTAAGGTAGCACAGATGGTTAATATGCCTGCTGCAAAGATCGTGTGTCATGCAGGGAACAGTATTTTATCTGCATAGCACAGTGGGTTACTGCTTTTGTGACAGCGATTCTTTTGTTACTGTGCGGTTCATAAGTACAATCATAATCTAGCACAGTGAGCCATGAACTGCCATCAAAGAGCTGCATGCAAGCTGCATGGCACAAATTAGAAAGTTATGTTGTTTCCCAGCCTTTCATTATCTTTATGCTGCTAAAAAAATGTTTTCTTGCAAATAAATACATTCTTATTATGAAAGTCAATGCGAACCACTCTGTTATGTTCTGAATCCTGAGTTTGTGCTTCTCCAGACCAAGCACTCTTAAAAAATTCCTACCATTGTGAATGACATGTAAATCCCACACCTTGTATTCCCCTGTAAAGTGCTCTCTACACTGGTATGAGAGGTGTTATAAAACAAATGAATTACATGTGACAGAGAGGCTATGGAGAGAAAAATGTTTCAATTCTTGCATATTTTTCAATATAAAACAAATATATCTTTAGTAAGTCAAGTATTTGTTTGATACGCACTTGTTTGTGTATTTTTTGCGAATTGCTGTATTAATGTTTGAAATTTAAGTGTACAAACTGCTTGGTGCTCCCCTGCTTTCAGTAGTGATTCAGCAAGGGTGTACTCAGAAGTCAAAAGGTTGGGAACCACTGCCCTAGAGGAGAGCTTACAAGTCTCGCTTCCAGTCGACAGTGTCTGCCTACAGTCCTGCATCTAAATTCTGTGAACTCTGTAGCGCGGTTTATGAAATATTACAAACACCAATTCCAATTGCAAACGTGATAAATGTTTTTTCATAAATCTGTATAATGAAACACACCATTTTGAATGTCTAGCTATTCCACGTTAGGTGTGGCACCTTCAGCCAACACTACATTCTTCATCATGAGCATTTTCCATGTTGAGATTTAGGAATAATTAAAACATCAATTATATAAATTCAGTTGTGGGCTTTATCCACTTGGTGTAGATTCCCACCTTTCTGAGAAAAAAGTGATTTAATTGTAATAAACGAACGACTGGAAAAGTTGAGGAAAACGAAGTGTAGATTGGTATAACAACCAGATAAAGTGCTTTAAAAAAACACAGGTAAAAGTAAAATCCATATCTAAAAGCACTGAACTCCCTCTCACTTGTCTGTGGTGCTACGTGCCGCATAACCTCCACAGTTTCTAGCCCACGTCACAGTTTCTAATTGCTCAACTATCAATATACACTGAGGGAAAAAGCGTTAGATTAAGCAATGGAACATTACCGTTGAGGAATTGCCATGTTTTGCAGAATTTGAGCATTAGAAGCCAGGGCCAACAAACAACTGCAGCGACCATTCTGTTGAATTCTAAGAGGTTTCTGAACGGTACATTAAATGTTAACTTTTCTTGTTTAGCAGTAGGGAGTCGGTTGGACGTTATTTAAAGTTACATCGGTGGACATTGGTTTATGGGGAGAATTACACATACCAGGAGGTGGGCCAAGATTTTAATCACAGCTTCCGCATATTAACAAGTTATGTGATCCTGTACAAAACATATATATACCACTAAGCTCACTTTCCTGGTCTTCAAACATTTGGAAATGCCTAGTGTGTTTCCAACTGCATGCCCGGTACAATAAATCGTATTCGTCGCATCGACCAGTTTAAAGCCTGCAGACATTTCTGATGCTAGGCAGTAGTCAAATTCAATAACGCTCTCACTTCAAGACATACCACGAGACCTCTTGCTCTGCAACATGGCACTCGCACAGGCTATTGATCTGCGCAAGTTGCCTATATTATTTGGAGTATGGATAACCGAATACCCATTTAGGGGCCAGCATCCTCACCCTTTGTGCACGTCAAGCCTACTTTATGCTGATACAAATGGGGGACACCCGACTTTTGTTGGCAGCATGCTCCCTGCGTAAGCAATGCTCGGAGCCCACGTAGCTGTATTATACTATAAATGTTGCAATACAAGTGAGACAAGCATTTGCAATGCAACGGGTCTCGCGTTTGCTCGAGTTAGAGCTATTCGCGTTTTAAACGCCTAACCGGACTTTTCTTGCCACTTAAACTGAAAAGTAAAACAGTTTCACACAAGCGAGCCCACGGCCACCATAAAACATGACGGAGACACACAAGAGGAAACAGAGGTATCCATGTAACCGTCAAAAGCGCAATTATCCATGTAACCGGCAAACTTAACCATATAACGAGGTCGATGTCGTGCAAAGTGCTCGACTACTGCCCAGCGAGATCGCGCTGCTTGCGAAATAAAGAGAAAAGGTATTCCAGAAACCATTCGGAAACATGGAGCCTCATATGTTTTCAGTAGTTGGCAGGTGCGCTGGAGCAGGGCTTCACATTGGAAAAGGCATGACATATGCATGCCTTCCACTAATGAAGTGAAGCGAATTGTAAAAGGCAAGCCCAAGAATGAACCAAACTGATGGGTGTGGTTAAACGCCCATAGAGAGATTACACCAGGGACAGATCGCTTTGTGCTCGACCTTAAAAAAGGCAGAACTGACCATTAGCGAGCAAGAATTTTTAAAGGACAGGGAAATCGACAAATGAAATTGCTTTAACTCACAGTATAAGTATACCAAAAGTATATACCAGGCCGAAGGCTAATGCTCGACCTAAAAATCGGTAGGGCATGGACTCAAAAAGGATACAACTTGGATCAAATTAGATCGTCAAATAGCAGAGCAAAGTGTAAGATCAAATGAATAGAGAAGCTTGGGTCGTTAGGCAATGCCACAGTCTTTGGTGAGACTGAAAGGTAAAACAATATGACTACAAAGAAGGTAGAACATGCTTTATATAAGTAGTGTTCTTATACGTATTATGCACTATAACATATCGCCATCTAGAGCTGGAATAGTACTTATTCTGTTTAAACTTTTAAGTTTCTGTAATTCATTGCTGAACTCTATTGCACAGAGGTGTTTCTCAAAGGGAATTGTTAAATGGAAATGACTCTCTCAGGCTACTTGAAGTTTTGCTGGATCACTGGAGCAGCCCTCCCAGACTCACATCACAGCAGAGCAGGGCATTAGGCCTTCCTTAGTCCCAGCCATTGGTGCTGCCATAACCCCGCAGCCTTTTAAGGCCTACCGCCAGGACCCCCCTAGAGCAGTTGTTCCCAACCTTTTGACTTCTGTGGACCCCCATTTTATCAGTACTGGAGCCCGGGGACCCCCACTGAATCATTTTTGGAACCCGAGGACCCCCACTGAGTCATTTCTGATAGCTGGGACCTAATATTATTATATTTTTTAAGCTGTCGCGGACCCCCTGAGGAGGCTTCGCGGACCCTCAGGGGGCCCGCCCCACAGGTTGGGAACCACTGCCCTAGAGCACCACACTGACTACCCACTGTGCCAACCCTAATGTCATAAATGTTTGTGTTCTTGTCCAAGCAACATCTAATCTGGTGGTCTAAATACCCTTTGGGCCATGCCCTATATTTCCGCAGCATATGCCCCATTGACCATTTACTGTCACACTGAGACCCTCCCAGTCAGAAAGTTTTGGGCCAGTCTACTGCAATCAGGGGGGCTCCTGTGCTGCTCTACTGCTCCTCGGGTGGAGGTGCCCACTGTATCTCCTCCCTGCTCCACCAACAAAATCAAAAGTCTTGAAGGGAGCCCCGGCACCTACGGGTTGGCTGCTCATGCTGCCGGGTCTAGACCAAGCCAGCGAGTGGGCTGATCTCAGATTTATGGGGGGCCACCTATGGCACGTAAAACTCTCCTCACAGTAGTCATCATGAAGAAACCAGAATCGACTAGCCCAACTGTGATCCCTCTCCCACACTGTGGCAGTGGAGCTACACACGATTCAATGATGCCAGAGGCATTGATCACTGTGTTGACTTAGGGCTTGACATCCATGGCTCTCTGCCTTGATGGAGTTGCACAAATTCTCGAAGCGGTAAACTCCATCAGGACCTTAGTGGAGACCATGATCATGTGGTGGTGGAGGTGAGCCTTCTCTGCGAGGATCCGAGGAAGTTGCAGGAGAAAGTGGCCTAAACCAAGTCCTCAATACAACAATTGCAGCTGCAAAGAAACAATCTTCATCATAAGGTACAACATCTCACTGACCTCCTTTGAGCACCTGAAGAACAGGGAAAAGAAGCAGAGTAGGGTGCCCATCACAGCAGTATTCGACTGATTGGGCTTCCTACGGGCAAAGAGTCATGGTGGCTTTCTTGGAGGTATGGCTGTCTAGAGTTGTTGTGCCCTAGGGCATGTCTCCATTTTTCTCACTAGAAAAGACACATCCCCGCTGAGGCCCACCCAGACCGGTAGTGGCCAAAATCCTCCATTTTTGTGGCTGTAACACCATCCTGCAGGCAGCCAGGTCTGCAGACTGCTACATGAAGTATGATAGCAAAGTTCTCTTTTCCCCAGATTGCAACCTAGCAGTTCAGAGACAAAGGACATCCTTTTCTCAAAGTGAAATGCAAGCTCAGGGGCCTGAAATACACTTTGTCCTTCTGGCCAAACTAAGGGTTACCGATGACATTAAATCCTTTTCCTTCACAGACCTGCTGTAAGCATGAGACTGGGTGGAAGCACATGGCCCTTTTTCTCAGGCTGGGGCATCACAGGTCTGGTCACAGCACTCTTACAGAATTCGGGTTAGATGAGAGAGTAATCAGAGTAGGGCCGGCTACTGTGCTGCCCTGTCACCTGGCAAGGCTCAGGCAGAGACTGACATGGAGTTGCCATTTAGTAAAGGGCCCTCCACATTTGTGAGTATAAGCAGCAACAGCGAGAATCGCAGGCTCCTCACTAGCTCTGAGGATGAAACAACTCTCCACAAAATCACACTACAGTTGTCTGAGGATCTGATATATCTTTCGGGGCACATGTGACTGGATGGAATTCACCCAGGACATACCCCAATGGAGCCAAGCACTGCCAATGACATCAGCAATCGTGGCTCGGCCTAATCCTTCCCGTCTTCTACTACCCTTTTTCCCGTTTTTCCACCCAGCACACTGGCAATATTCTGTACTCACTTCTGCTTTGTGGGCTCCATCCATGGACTGCCTCCTGGTGGCCCCTCAGGACTCCCTGAAACCGCAATAGGCTGACAGGATATGGGTCCTGTCCAGTCCTCAATTTGTAAATAAAAATGTGCCGGTGCCCAAAGCCCTCCTCTTAAACATGCGGCTACTGCAATTAAATGTGCAAACATGGAATACTGAGGCAGCGTAATCCTGAAGCCATCTCGGGCCTCTTCAATCCTTTTAAAGCCACTCCCTGCCCCTTCAGCTCACTCTTGCAACTTTCTGCTTTCTCCCATTGTGACACTGTTTCGTTTTTCTCTTCCTCCATTTTTCTCATATTTGTCTTTTGCTCGCAGTAAGTGCTTGACATAGAAAGATTAGTGCCGGCCCTAAAAAATAAGCACCGGAAACAACAAGCACAAATTAAGCACTGGCCCTGCCAAACAAGCATAGAGCACAAGGCAGCCCTACCGTGCACGCCCCATCCCTGTGACTTTAATTGCTGTTTCTTCCTTCTCGTTATCTCCATACTTTCTTTTGTTCTGTTATTTTTTCCTCAACCTCCCTATCTTTCTAACTCCATTCCCCCTTTTCCTCTTATTCTTCTTTACATACTGTTGGAATTTGCTCATTCTGAGCTGCTTTTCGATTGGACAGGATATGGTTTTTGCCCAAGCCTTGGATGGGGAATTGTTGCTGGGTATTGTAATTTACTTTCTTAGTCCTGCTCTTGGAAGACAATTTAGCAACACTCTTGAACTTGGCCTACAGGAATGTGCAGAGCTAGTCAGATTGCCACCCTGAGCAGGGTCTTTGACTCTCCAGGGCAGCTGAGTTGGTTATCAGAGACACATGGTACTGGCTTGGGGGTCCATTATATAACTGCAACATGTTTTGGATCACTTTGCTACCTATAACCTTATAACATGGAATGTTCAGAGGATGGGTTGCCTAACCAAATACCTCATACACCTGTGTATCTGACTAGACACAACACATATGTAATTGTAGGGAAGTAGCATCTTTCTGACATAGCTAGCCCCACTTTTTGCCTGGTGTCAGTGTGTTTAGACTATAATATACTAGGATCCTGCTAACCAGGGCCTCAGTGCCTGTGCTCTCTCCCCTAAATTTGGTTGTTTAGTAACTTTTACACCCCACAATTGGCATACTGGTGCAGCCATGTAAGTCCCCAGGATGTGGTTCTCAGGTACCCAGGGCATGTGTACACTAGTGTTCTCCCATGGGCTGCAGCATATATTATGCCACCAATGGAAACCCATGCAAACTGTGTCTGCAGGCCTGCCATTGCAGTCTGTGTGAAATGGTGCATCCACTTTTCACCCTAGATATAAGGTTTGCCTTATATTGCGGTCACTGCACTTGGACAATGTAAGTCACCCCTATGGTAGGTCCTTGAGCCCAAGGGCAGGGTGCATGGTCCTGAGTGTGAGGGCACCCCTGCATAAGCAGAGGAGCCCCTACGAACCCCAGACTCCATTCCCTGGGCTATGTAAGTGGGGGGAAACCATTTTAAGGTGTGTAGTGGACACTGGTCAACATAAGTAGTCAAACTACATAATAGCTTCTCTAAACCTAGGCATGTTTGGTGTCAAACATGTTGGAATAATGCAATTACACAGATTCCAGGTTTGGTTGCAAGATACTTTGTACTCTGAGGGTTCCTTAGAGGATCCCCCAGATCTGCCTGTACAGCCTTGTAGGGTCTGCCTTCCAGCACGTGCTGCTGCAGACCCCCAGACACTGTTCCGCCTTCCTGCTGCTGAGCCCAACTTGCACATGGGAAGGCAGAACAAAGGGTTTCCTGTAGGTGGGAGGTGTGACCTCCTTTCCTTTAGAACTAAGGGCCTGATTTAAGAAAAGTGGCGCTGCATCCACTGCAGCACCACTTTTCTTGCACCCCTTAACGCCCCCCTAACACCACCATGTGTGTGCTGTATTTAATATATGGTGCACCATGGCGGTGGTTAGATAACTAGTGTCAACATTTTGATGCTACTTTGGTGCTTTGTAGGATTAGCATAAAAAATGTTGACGCTAATCCTGCAAAGTACATTGAGGTCCATTATAAATAAGTGTGCCTCCTTTTAACGCCTTCTCTGTGGAGGTGCTAAAAATTGCTCAAAACATGGCACAAAGAAATCTTTCAGACTTCTTTGCGCCATTTTTTGCCCCACCTCCCCCCCCCAATGGGGGAACTCCTCTCTTGCATATATTATGCCAGGTGCAGGGATAATGTGGAGCATGGGCTTACAAAGTGGCGCAATGCATGCATTGAGCCACTTTGTAAATCTGGCGTGGCGATTTTGTCCTCGTTGGGCCCCATTAGCGTAACAAAAAAATGACGCTAATGTGGTGCAATCAGGCGCTAGGCCCTCTAAACTCTGGGCCTAGGTATCTCTGGGCTAAGGTGGGGTGGCCTCCCAGCACCACCAGTCTGCTCTTAAGAACACATTTGGTGCCCTATTTGCATAAACCAGTTTGCACCAGTCCAGAAACCCCTGGTCCCCATCCTGGCGCCAAACCACACAAAGGACAGGGGAGTGACCACCCCCCTGTCCAGCTCCTCCCCTAGGGAGGTGTACAGAGCTCTGCCAGATGGCTATTTGGTGCTGCCATCTTGGAAATAAGATGTGCAGAGGCCCCTGGGAGCATCTGACTGGTTAGGCCAGGTAGATGCCATCCCTGATCCCCTCTGATATGTGGGTCGCTGCAGATAATAACATGTGCCTCTTTAGGGTTACTTAAAGGCTCCCCCGAGGGTGGGTCCTCAGATTCGTTGAGCAAGACTCTACAAAGAACTTTCTGTAAGACATCTTCTGCTCCTGGCCTCCAGAACTGCTGCTAGTCTGCTTCTGAAACTGAAACAAGACTGTATCCAGTTGGGAGGGCTCCCACTGCAACATTGTTTCTCCAGCTCCTGCAAGATGTCTGCAACATCGGTGGCTGTGCATCCTCCAGGGTCACAAGGAGTCTGTTTGCACCAAGAAGCAAGAAGGGATCTTCCTTGGAGTGAAGAAGTCACTCCCCTGCATCCGTAGGCACCTTAAGACGACAATGAGTTGCTGGTGGATCCTGCTGTCTCATGGACATCAAAAGGCTCTGCAACACAGGTGGTGGTTATGTGGTCCTCTTAGGGTCCAACTTGTCTTCTGACCAACTTGGGATGTGGTGGACCCTTGCTGCAGCCACTGGAATGGAACTGCTGTGCACCGCAACTGTTACTCTTACCAAAGCTTGTTGACTCTTCCTCCAAAAGATCTTCAAGTTCCAAGAAGCCGCAGCCTCCAACACTGTGCATCTTCCAGTTCAGCTTCCACTCTGCGTGAGACGCCTGTTTTATTGTGCTGTAGAGTCCTCCAGCGACTCCCTGTGCCTGCTGCCAGTGGGTAACTTGTGGGGGCTCCAATTTTCGTGCTGGCTTTCCTTCCTGTTGAGGGACAGCCCTGACTCCCCTTCAGGGGTCGAGTCGTGTGGATCTTGCCAGTCCCCAAAAACCTGCAAGCTTCGCTGTGTTGACATTTTGATTTTCCAATGCTTGTTGGTGGTCCTCCTCACAGATGACCATCCTACAATCCGGTGACCAAAGTGGGACAGTTCGTGGGTAACTACCAGGATCTTCCTGCATCCCCTGGACTCTGCAGCTGGACTTCATCCTTCACCGACCTGCAGTAACTTAACCTCTAGGAGGGTGGGCATTGCCTACCTGCACCGCCTGGACATCTCCAAGTGTCCCCTTCTTTTTCAGGTTCTTTACATCTGGAATCCACCTGGCCCACAGGTCTTGATAGCAGCTGGATAATCGAGGCTCCCGTTGACTCAAACAAGGGTTTCAAACGTCACTTCACCCCTATGCATCTGGGTTCTCAGGTGCAAGTACTCCAATCTTCTGGATATCCATGGTGGGGTACTATCCAACCTTCTTTGTGCCAACTATTTCCTTTGGGTCCTCTGGGAAGGGTCTTGAATCCTAAAACTTCCAACTGCGATGGTCCTGGGTTAGCCTATGGGAATCCCGTCTTGATAACCCCGCTGCACCCGGGCGCCTGTGGGATTTCTGATACTCACCAATGGTAATTCCTTACTACCTCAGCCCCTGGGATTCTAACACACTTACTTTAGTTGGGCACCTCCATTCCTATACCACTTTCTCAGTATATGGTCCTCCCACATAGGGTTCCGTGTAATTTTATGCTTTTCCTGCTTATTGTTAAGTATATATTTTGTGTGTAATTATCTCCAACATTAGTATAGTAGTAGTGTTGTAATAAATACTTTATTTTTTGCAACACCTGCTGTGGTTCTTTCTTGTGTGACAATCATTGATTGACTATTGGGGTATTGCAAGTGCTTTACACTCCACCTGGATAGGCTTTAGCAGTTCACCACAGCTACCCCTCGAGAGCTTTTGCTATCTGGACACCTAAACACTATCACTAAGGGTTGCCTGGACTCAGTATAGGGTGCCACTCCATAGGTGTACACCATAAACTGAGCCAGCCTCCCACATTAATATTACAGGAAACACATCTGACCAATAACAGAGACTAGCGTCTGCACCCTCAGTGAAAGGGCCAACTTTACTACACCACGTTCTTGGCATATTCAAGAGAGGTCAGTAGCTGAGTTAGGCCGGGCATCTCCTTTCAGCTAGAGGATCATGAGGTTGACTCCAAGGAGCATTATGTATTTTTGTCTGAGCAGTTGGATGGGTCCTCTATTCACATTCTTGGATTATACTCCACCCAACACAGGCTGAGCCACAAATATATACACCTTGGACGAATTCATGCAACACTCACTCACTAATGGAGCGACTGCTGCTGGGCGAGGACTTTAATTGTGTACTCAATATCACACTAGAAAGATCCTATCCTCCCTTACTGGGTGCGCAGTGCCTCTGCAAGCATGGCTGCATTTGTGCACAACTGGAACCTATTAGACATGTGGCGCAAGGCACGCCCTCTGCACAGAGTACTCCCATTTTCTTCATACACATGCCTTACACACAAGGACTGGCATGTTTTTAACCTCTCACCATCTGGCTATCGCAAAACATAATACTGAACCCTGAGCAAAAAATACACGCTCTTGGTGTCACTGCACTGGTCCAGTTGCAGACACGTATTTCCACTTAGTGTTTTGAATGCCCGGCAGTGGAAGATGCTGCATATCGAGGCACTGTCAACAGAAACAAGCATTTGCAATGCAATGGGTCTCGCATTTGTTCGAGTTAGAGCTATTAGCATTAACAGTTTCACATAACTAACTGGACTTTTTTTGCCAAATAAACTGAAAAGTAAAAGTTTCACATAAGCGAGCCGCTGGCCTCCATCAGCGCAAAGCAGACACACAAAGGGAAATATAAGTTTGCTTGCAGTGAAACCTATTGGCAAAGTGCAATTATCCATGTAACCAGCAAAAGTGCAATTATCTATGTAACCGGCAAAAGTGCAATTACCTATATAACAGGATTGATGTCATGCAAAGTGCTCGGCTACTGCCTAGCGAGATCATGCTGCGAAATAAAGAGAAAAAGTAGTCCAGAAACCAGACGGAAAACATTGAGCCTTGTATGTTTTCAGTAGTTGGTCGATGCACTCGAGGAGGGCCAAACACCGGAAAAGGCATAAAGCAAGCGGATTTTAAAAGGCAAGCCCACGAACCAATGAAAGCGACAGACGTGACATGGGTGTGGTTAGAAGCCCAAAGAGAGATTACAACAGGGGACGGAGCAGTTTGCACTCGCCCCTAAAAATCATTAGTATTTCGACACCAATGTGGATTTAGTGTCTGACCCTCTGATAGAATGGAAAACTATTAAAGTTCATATTCGCGGATCTGCATTAAGCCTTCTGCAACGGAGCATGCCATTTTGCGTACTCAGTTGACACGTACGGAGCAAGATGTTCGCGTTCTGGAACTTCAAACAGTGTCAGAGGTAGAAATTCCTCTTACTGGTACTGACACCTCAGCAACGCCGACACAATTATAGGGTATATGTGGCAAGCAGACTCTTAGAGGTCAACATGGCGAGGAGGCTTCTTACGGTACTGATGCAGCTAGAGCATGACCTATTTGTGATCACTGCCCTCCACCATTCCGATGCTCACTCCGTGCATAGGCAGACAGGCATTATTGCTATGTTTATCGACTATTATCGGTTATTGTATTCCCCCTAGCAATCTTGCAAAGCAGATGAGGTCCAGCTGGAGCATTACGTATGCAACAACCTTACAGGCTACAGGGAAGCACCCAAGGAAGCAACAGAAGTCTATAAGTGTTGCCGGGCTAACCTCATCAAAAGGTTAGTGTCACTGTGCAAGGCAGCATAGGAAACAGGCATGTTGCCTCTATCTGCCAGGGAGGCCCTCATTGTTATGATCCCAGTGAGAAATTGGGTTGTTGGTTGATGAGGGCTTGAGCCCTTTTCAAGCAACAGCCACAATCCTTGTCAGGGTGAACCACAAACAGTGAATTAACCTATGCGTAACCTCTCTGGAAGCTTGGCGCAAAAGTAGCCAGGCTTAACTAAGAGGCAATGTGTAAAGTATTTATGCAACACTAAACAGCAATAAAGTAAAAACAAAACACACAAGAAAAATCCCACACCAATTTAGTAAAATAGAGTAAAGTTGAATAAACAGTTTGACACCAAAACAACAAAAATCCAATCAGTAGAACCAGAAATATGCTATTTTTAAAGATTTTAGGTAATTATAGCATATCAAAGCACAAAGCACCTCTCACGGTTATCTGATCACGCAAGACCAGAGGAAAGTCACAAGTTCAGGCCAACTGTAAAGGTGCACAGGCCGGATACAGGGACCAGGTTAGCCCTGCTGAAAAAGTGACCTTCTAAAGTCCAGCACAAAGAACCCAGTTCTCTGTCGAATATGCCGTGAGGAGCAGGTGCTCATTGCTGTAGCGCGGTGAGCAGGCCGAATATCGTGGATGGTCATCACTGTGGTGCGAAGATCCTGTTGGGTGTCTCAGACAGTTGTTGCTGGAGCTTTGCGTTGTCGGTCACAGCTAGCTGTTGCTGCTGTTGTGTGAAGAGTCAGGTTGACCAGAATTTTGCATTTCCGGTTGATGTGGGCGGAAGGATTTTGCCACAAACAGGCTTACTGGTTGTCACAAAGAGCTCAAAACACCAGGATTTCTCTTTTTCTTCTAGGAGGAGCTCAACGGACACCACACCACAGGTCTAGGACCTGAGGAGCACCTCTTGGAGATCAGGAACTCACTCCAGCAGAGGCAAGCAAGGCTCAGGGAGGTCCAGTTGCAAGTACAGGCAGGTCCAGGGCAGCAGGTCAGCTGGGTAGTTGCAAGGAGGCCTCTGGAGCTTGTTGTGTCCCTGTAGCTCAGAACTGGAGGCAAGCTGACTAGCCCTTGGAGTCAATCAGGTAGCCTGGGATAAAGGGAGCAGGTCCAGTCTTCCTTCTTAGAAAGCAGGCAGACCTCAGGCAGCAGAGCATGTCTGGGCTACAGAGCAGTCGTTCTTCTGCAGTGTCCACAGGCCCAGGAGCATACTGAAGAGTGGGTCTGAGGGTCCCATGTTCATACCTGACGCCAGCTTTGAAGTAGGAGAACCTTCTGGAGTTTCTTCACACAGAAATGTCTCAGATTCCCTGCCTCCCTGCCCTGGTCCCAGTCTATCTGCAGTGGCAATTGTCTAGTCTGAACTTCTTTGTATGTGAGCCGAGGTAGTGTCTTTGCAATGGAAGTGTTATGTGAACAGGTCCATCCCTCATCAAATCAGGATGGCCTATCCTGCCAACATTCAGGCCCTCTATTGTGATACTGTCTCGGAGGAATGCACAAAGGCCAACTATACCTAGTCATTTGACCCAATTTACAGATTGCACGCACAAAATGTTCATGGCAAGAAAATGTTAAATTTCCCAAGGTGGCATTTTCAGAATTGTGACTTAAAATCTGACGTTACCATTAAAGAAGGTTGTAAATTACAATTCAAACATGACATTCCCATCTGCGCCAAACAAAATCTGTTGCTTATTAAATGTAATAAGGTAACCCAATGTTATCCTATGAGAAAGGTAGACCTTACAATAGTAAAAATGTACTTGGAGAGATTTTCACTACTGGGACATGTAAACCTTAAAAGTGCAAGTCCAATTTTTGAAATACAATTCACCCTGCTCTGGACTGTTTAAGGCCTACCTTAAGTGTGACTTATATGTATTAAAAAATAAGGTTTAGGTCTGGCAAAAAATGTATTTTGACAAGTTGAATTTGCAGTTTAAAACTGCAGATAGCCTGCAATGACAGGCCTGAGACATGTTTTAAGGGGCTACGTGAGTAAGGGGTACAATCAGGCCCACAAGTTGCATTTAATTTACCAGCACTGGTTATAACGTATACCACTATACTAGGGACATATAAGTAAGTTAAAAATGCCAAGCAAATATAACCCATTTTTACAAGTACCTTTTCACTAGTTAACTGTGGTAAAGTGTGCAGAGTCCTAAGGCCAACAAACACAAATTCTGCAAAACAGGAGGGGGAGAAGGCAAAAGACTTGGGGAAGACCTTGCAGAGTAGAGTGACCCATTTGTCAGACATAGGGAAAGTCCTGGCAAACCGTATACAGCCAAACTTGCCGTCCCTGGTTCACTCCGATCAGAACAGCTTTATTCTGGCCAGTAGCAGGTCCCCGAATATCAGGATCCTGTTCCAGGTGGTGGACGACCCGCACTTTGGACTGTCACAAGCTCTCATGGTCTCCATTCATATGGAGAAAGCCTTCAATAGCCTCTCCTGGTCTATGGAGGGTGCAGCAGGGCACAGGTTTTGGCGCTGAGATAATATCCTGGATTAAGGTGCTCTACAGAAACCCAGTCGTGCGGGACTGAACCGGGCAGGAGTAATCTGTGCCCTGGGGTACACACAGAAGTAGCAAGCAGGGTTTCCCATTGTCACTACTGCTCTTCGCACTCGTGATGGGCTCACTGATGTGCAGGGTACGTCTTGAGAGCCTCAGACAAAGACTACAGATAGCGGCCCATAATCAAGAATATTGCTATACGAGGATGATGTCCTAATACATTTGTGCAACATGTCCTTTGGATTGGCGCCAATCATGACCATACTGGATTTTTTTTACATGCTCTTGAGACTCTGCATCAATGCACACAAAAAAAATGTCAGTGTCAGAATCATTTGCACTCTTTCTGATGAAGAATGCGCCATTCGCAGTCCTGACCACCCCACATATTTTGAAGTACCTGAATGTCCTTGTGTATAAGACACGTGAAGCCAACTTCAACAGACTGATGACAGCACTTCACCTTTCTTGGGCTTTCTGGCAATTGCTTCCATTGTCTCTGATGGGCCGCATAGCTTTATTGAAAATGGTGACTCTACCATGCCTATGGTACCTGTTCGCCAACCTCCCTTTGATACTGTATAAATCTAAGGTTCATGAGCTCAACACTTGGCTATCTGACCTGATCTGGGAGGCGAGTAGACACAAGGTGACTAAATAAAATGCTCTTTCATCTAGATGCCGGCGGACTGGTGGCATCGGATTATGCTGTTTCAAGCCATCTCTCACAGATGCTCTAAATGCAACTTTGACAACATAGATATTTTCCCTATGACCTGGCTGTGTCCGGTGATGTGACCCTTCTGGATCGAGGTTTTTGAATACCTAATACATATCATAGGTAGACACCGCATCAGCACCCTGAAGACATGCTTGCTGGACTTGATGTCTCTTATCTGGACGGAGAAGGATGGCTCCAAGTTTATCCACCTTGCACTTGCTTGGTGGGTGATGAACTGGAAGGCGGCTACCACCTCTCCTGTCCCTCCCTGGGTATTCGAACTGCGACATTGGTCTCAAGCAGAGCATAATGTGGTCAGGATTTTGTGACACATGACTGGGAAAGCCCCACAAATTATGGGATGTGACATCATACAACTCACATTGAACCAGATTCAGATTTACGACTGCCATATACTGGGCCTACCCCCTTTTCGCTGCTACTTCTATTAATGTTACCACTCTCCAGTCACAATGGTGGCGGCCTCTCCCTGATGACCCCCGTTCATGTGGTCCCCTTCCCATCTCCTCTTTTTTCCCCTCACCCTTGGATACCATAAACTTTTTGTATCCTCATAAGTGCTCTGGAGGGCCCTTCCCCCCACAATGTGCATACTCCTGGGGCTTCATCAATACATATCCCAGAATCTCCGTATTGAGGGTTTGCTTTCAATGGCAAAGTTGGGCTATCAGTGTATGACTGTTCTACCAGTCTGCAGTGGCAGACTGGGGGGGATTAATATACTTCAGGGACCTGCAGGGAGTCACCATGAGTGCTGCAATACCTGGGGTATCCTCTAACTTACATACCCTGCAAACCAGGGTACCATTTATTAGTGACTTACATATAAGTTAACCATTTCCAATTGGGTATAGCCTATTCAACATACACTTTAGGGTCATGGCACTAGCACTAAGGTCTGGTTAGCAGGCCAAAGTACACTCCCTGAGTCAAAAAAACAGCAGCATCTGTTGGAAAGATTTGGGGGTGGCATACAAAAAGAGGCATTTCCTCACAGTTCACATATGCATGTGGAGTTCCTTTCTCCTCTCCTGTTCCAGTTGTTCTTGCAGCAGGTGCCTGGGATTTCCCTGGAGGGTCTAAATTTGCAGGATCATTGGCCACAGGTGGAGGCCTACCAATCTTCAAGATGTCAGGAACTCTAGGACATTCTCTGAGCTCTTCGTGAGTTTGTTGTTCACTGCCAGGACCATTCAGATCTAGCCTATAGAACAAAATGAGGTGTCAAAAGCCTGTGTGAATAGGCAGAGGACCAGGCTGTTAATAGGTGCTCCTTTCCATCTTCCGGTTCCACTGTTGTCTCTTGTGTCTCATTGTCTCTCCTGCAGTTTCACAAGGCCAGAAAATTGACAGTGAAGTTGCAGAGGAGGTTTGTTCAAGAATGCCTACACTATCTATTTAGGAGTCACAAATTAATCTCTGGTTTATGGTAATACCAAATACTCTTCATGCTTTGAAATCCAGTGCATGGTGTTGGGGAAATACTTAGATCCTGTGACATAGTTTACATTTTAGAGTCCAGGTGCAAAGGTTTAATTTATGGGTTTGATGCACTCCTTTTAAAGGCACAGGGAAAAACTATTTAGAGTTTCTGCAAATCTTAAGTTTGGTATTGGAAATTGTTACATTGGCAGCCATGTAGCTTCGCAGCCACAGTAATCAGAGGCCTGTTATTTATACTGCACTACCCTCTTAGGTTTTTTTGGAACTACAGGGGCTTCAATGCCTTCTCTCTGAGTCTCTGGATTCTGCTACTTCACCTTAGCTAAAAAGTGAAGTTCCTTTACTAATGCCTGTGCCTTAAACCTGCTTGGGTAAATTGGTATCAGCACCATTTCTGTTTCTTTCCTGGTATAGTTGTCCTGCGACCACGATCAGGTTTAGTTTTCAAGGCCTTCTCCCACTTTCACATCTGTAAAGATTGTTTTGTCAATTTTCTGTCTCTCCCCTTCCTTTGAATCACTATTCATTTATGCTCACATGCTCTCCTTTGTTACTTAGAGAGAACAGAGGATTTTAGGTCCACTGATTCTCTTTTTATGTGATCTGGCTAGCCAGGATAAGAAGCCTGTTATTACTACTTTGAAAAAAAGGATTTACTTGATTATTATTTAGTCCTCAGGCATTACACAGGGCCAGGGTGTACTCAACTTATGGAGTGAATGCTTTCTGGGCAGATGTATGCACATTCTTTTGCATTGGTAAGTCTCCCATTTGGTCCTCCAGAGTTTGACATTATCATCTAGATCTTTTTTAGTGCAGGTGTGCTGTAGGCTGCATAATTGTCAGATCTTCATTACATCTTCTTTTCCACTGGTGCCCTGTATCTTGTTCTGTTTTGAGTGTCAGGAATGGGTTTCTGTCTTGGTGCAGCCTTGCTTATCTAAGGACTGGAACAAAGATGGGCAACGAGGTCTTGATTGTTTACTGTACATCTTCTTTAATGAAGGTCTTAGCCTTCCTCAATAGAGGGATCTAACCAGCCTCACACCCTTATGGGAATCCTTCTCTTGTACACCTTGCCAGGACTCAGGTTGGGTGGCCATTGTGACTGTTGATGATTCTGTGGTGGTGGCCTGTGAAGCCCATATTATGTTGAAGAGGTTGATATATTAGAACTTATAATACAGGAAAGTCACAAGGCACAAACATGAATAAAAGCATTCATTCCAGTCATGGAATGAATTCCTATATGCCTTTGGATGAACACTTACCTTACATATCGGGCTTTGAAGAGGATGTCTAGGACACAGAGTAATGACATTTACAGGTGAGTATTTGGACCATTAATCTGCAGCAAGAAACATATCTCATTTCGGGTTAGTGTTACTAAAGTGACCTATCACTTTCTTTCATTGTCATGGCTCATTAGTAAATACTTGCCAACATAAACAGAAAAAAGTCAAAGTAAAAGAAAACAATAATATATTAGATATTCTAATGGCTCTCATTTTTATAAGAAGTAGAGATGTGAGTTATGAGGTTTTGCTTGTGAACAGGTAACTACCAGCCTAAATTGTATCTCTTCAAAAGGTCAACATTACAAGCATGAGTATAGAACAACCAGACAGGTCTGGAATGTATGCAGAAGTATTAGGGTTGTGCAAAGTGGACAACCTAGCAGATTCTTTCCAATGTTTTCCACCATTATTGACCTGGTGGAGGCTACCATTGCTCAGGGTTATACTACTTGGGCCCGTTGCAACAATTTGTTTTCTGACCCAGTTTACGAAAGCCTTGTGTGATACCAGCTTTAGTATGTTGGAAGCCTGGTGACAAGTGCTACAGCTAGACATTTTCAGCTCAAACTAAGCCTCTCTAAAAAGTAAATGACATAGGACCTAATATTGAGTTTGTTGGACAGGGTAGTCTGTCACAAACATGTTTCAGTATTCTGTCTGCTTAACTGTCTCTCCACAAGCCCTATTTAAATTCAGGCAGTCCGTCAGTTTTCTTTTGGCAATGCAGCTGTTGGCTCTCTTATAGTAAAGTTTTTCCAACAGCCAGAAGGGGAGTGCCAGCTGTCAAAGTAAGGGCATAACACTGCCCGCTCTATTTTGGGCTGATGTCTTTTCAGGTCGAGCCTAAGCAACGCGCAAGCGCTCTCTCTCGACATGTTGTAATCAACATCTGTGCGCTTGCAATATGCCCATCTCACGCTTCTCACTTCATTAGTTCCTTGTCTTGCCTTCCAAAATTCCCTTGATTTCGTAGATAAATGCTTTATGTTTATCCCGCCTTAAGGTAACTTTGTTACTGCCTTGAAGACTGACCCTGTGACATGGATTATTGCACGATCGGCCATATACCTTAGTGTGGTGGACTAATGTTTTCTTTTGCCTTGCCACTTCGCGCTGCATGGCCGTATGTTATTTCTTCCTCTTCCTTGTTTTGGGCATGCCGCTGTTTCTTTGTCATGCCTGCGTACAAAGGCTGCAAGCAGGAGGGGGGGTCTTTTTAATTTATTTAATAACTTTGAAAAAAAGATTCATATAGCGCAAACATGATTGAAGGAGCGATTTACATGAGGACGTTGAGTTTCATACAGCGCGAACTTGATCGTTGTAGCGCTTTACATGACTATGTGAAGTTTCATATAGCGCAACATAGATCTGAGGAGTGCTTTAATGAGTACCATTTAACAAGTTTAGCAGTTGAAAAATATACAAACTGGGGCATTTAACACAGAAAGAAAACACAGAATTCCTCAAAGAGGCTCTCCCGGCACAGCAGGAGAGCCGATACTACAATATTCACTGCACTCGGGAAACTCGCATCATATTGCTTTGAGGGGAATTTTTTTTCAAAACAGTTTTGCCCACAATTCACCTTGTGGTGGTTTTAAGACAATTGGACCACCACCAAACCATTCAGCACAACACTCTCTTTCTGTCTAGGTCATCTCTGGGTCCCCACCCTAGGTTGGGGGCACCCCAAAATAGTAACCTCTTCCATCATTCAATATCTTTTCAAACTCTCTCATGGCTGGAACGTTTGTTTTACAGCTGAGAGTAGTCTATGTTTTAAAGTCCTTGTTGGTAATAGTATTGCAGCAGGCCTGATAATATGTAAGGCACTATGCCCTCTATGGGTTACATATATGGATACACTACAGTACTTTCTGCCATGCTGTTTTCATGTTGTTATGTCCTCTAGGGGCTGACTGTATGGTTATATGACCATGTTTCTTACAAATGCTATTTTTATTATGATGTTCTCTAGGGTTTGTTCTGAGCATTACAATCAAGATACTACAATATTCGCTGCACTCGGAAACTTGTCCCATAATGCTTTGCGGGGCACTCCTTTTACAAATCATTTTTGCCCATAACTCACCGTGTGGTGTTCCTAGGACAATGGGACCACCATCAAAATATTCAGCACGGCACACTCTTTCTGTCTAGGTCAGCTCTGGGTCAGCTTACTAGGTTGGGGAGACCGCAAAATAATAACCCCTCCCACCAGTAAGTGTCTTTTTAAGTTCTCTCATGGCTGGAACTTTTGTTTTACAGCCAGGAGTAGTTTGTGTTTTAAGAGCCTTTTTTGTAATATTATTCTAATAGGTCTACTAGCCCTGAAAATGTGTAATGCACTACGCTCTCTAGAGGCTAAATATATGGTTACACTGCATTACATTCTGCCATTCTGTTTTTGGGTGGTTATGCTCTCTAGGAACTGACTATATGGTTAAATGTCCGTGTTTCTTAACTAATGTTATTTTTATAGTGGTGCCCTCTAGGGGCTGTTCTGAGCTTTACAGTCAAGATAGTATAATATTCTCTGTATTTGGAAACTCACCCCATAATGCATTCCGGAACATTCCTTTCACAAAACACATTTACCCATAACTCACTGCATGATGTGCTCTTTTTGATTAGGTCATCTCTGGGTCCCCACACTAGGTAAGGGGGACCCCAAAATAATAATTAAAAAAAATAAAAAAACAATGGCAATATTTTCATTTTTTGCTGCAGAGGAAGAAGGTAAATGGAAGTGCTTTAGTTATATACAGGGCCACTGGAATTATGTGGTATGCAGGGCCACTGGTTTGGCACTTGGGTGTTAAAGCTGAGGGTGATTGTCCACCAGACTTTTGGTACCTTCAGAGAAAACACGATGAGGGCACATCCCTAAAGAAGCAAAGATCACTGCTGGTCTGGTGGTGAACTCTAAACATAGCGATCTTCTGCTTGTCAGGGTGGCGAACATAGTGTCCTCATAGCCCTGATGGACAGAGTATATACCACAATATTTTAAATCAGGCCCATAATCTGTTTACATCCGCCAGCAGTTTACGTAGGTGCAAGAGTAATCTCCATGCACCTGGCAGATACTACAGGTGCATATCAACTGTGTTTTTGAAGAGACTAAAGCCCTTGTAACTAGATGTTCATAACCCCTGGCATTTACCAGGCCACTCAGGGCCTCATTTACAAGAAAGCAGTGCAGTGTGGCACTGAGCCAATATTGTCAGTGCCGTGCTGCGTCACTTCAGAAAGAGAGGGGTGCACCCCTACCTTTCCCCTAGCGCTGGCGCTAAATTAGCTGCCTAGCGCCAATGCGGCCACCCTTGCACCATAGCGCAAGGGTGGCTGCATTGCAGGGAATTATGGTTTATATGCAGGAAGGTGACCCTTCCTACACATAAACAATCAATAATGATGATTTGCTTTTCCTATGTGTGCTGCACAATGCAGCACACATAGAAGTAACAAATCGTCATAATTTAATGATTGTTTATGTGCAGGAAGGGACACCTTCTTGCACATAAACAATGATTAATGGCTTTGCTCTTCCTATGTGTGCTGCAGACTGGTGGAGCTAGGGGTTTATAAATAAGACCCTGAGAGTGATGCAGTAAACGTGTGAGCCCACATAGTTGCCCCAGGGACTCTGATATTCAACACAGCAGAAATGGGCGGTTGAAAATTTGCCTCATAAAGAGGAAAAGCCAATGGAACTGGATGCAGTGATTTCAGTTCTCCCAGATATCCTACATTTCCTAGTGGACCCTCATGACTCAAGTGCTTATTACAGGTTTTCTCCAATTCCCGTAGTCACTATGCAGGCTTGTAACAGTAACTTTGGGGGATTAAATCACTGGGCTAATCACTAGGAACCTTGTAATGATGCATTTTTTGGGCACGGCACTTACCTTACTTTTCCTCACCTGACTTTGGCCCAGAAAAAAGAAAGAGAAAAACATAAAAGGACAGGAGGAAAAGAAAGACAGAAAAGGAGTGCCAAAGAGAGAAAAGCAAGGACAAAAGAACGTACAGGAGTGGGTTTGAGGGACAGAGAGTGGGTGCCCGGTCATGGATTAAAGATCATGAGGGTGTATCAAGACTACACAGCTTCGGTATTGGGCACTATGGCGTGCTTGTGTGAGTGTGAGAGAGAGAGAGAGAGAGAGAGAGAGAGAGAGATAAAGGGAAAGAGAGAGAGAGAGGGAGAGAAAGGGAGAGAGAGACAGCTATAAACAAGTAAAATACAACTCTTTTTATTCTGTTTCAGAAACAGAGACTGGACGTAAAAAATCGTAAGTCATCAATTTTTGTTTTCTTTTCTTTTTCTAAATATCATGGATTTTACAGCACTCAGAGGTCCGTATGATATGATTGAAGTAGATTTGTTTGGCGTGGACGGATACATTAAAACCCTCATGTTACTGTGGTTCCATAATTTGACGGCTACTGATCTTCCCGCACGTTCCTCGAAGCCCTCTCACCACCCTGTTTGCAAACGGCATTTGATTCTGGAGTATTTTTTTGAGACAAATGTTATTTTTTTATGTCAATCTTCGTTGGCTCTGCTTTCTTTCTCCTGACTTGTATGTGATAGAAGCAAAGCAGGAATTGACAACACCAATGTTATTGATATTCCTATGAACCTGCTCCATCCCTTCCCCCAATGACCAGCTGTGGGTGCATGGTGGGGACTCCAGTATGAACAATGGTTTAAAATATTAACTAATTTGTTGTTTGAAGTTAAATTAATCAAACAAGTGGATTGATGTATCAGGTATGTTTCTGTTTATAGACTATTGACATATATATATATATATATATATATATATATATATATATATATATATATATATATATATATATATATATATTTTTAAATGATAGATAGATAGATAGATAGATAGATAGATAGATAGATAGATAGATAGATAGATAGATTGGATTATAGCCGTTGCCAAGATGTTATCGTAGTAATCACTCTTTTTTCTCTTTCCTATTTTGTGCAGATATCCAAAAGGTGCACACATACAGGTAAAGTGATTTTCGAAAATGTTAGTACATTAATTGCATTTTTACCATTTAACAGGTTTGCAGTTCATTTCAAAGTGTATTCGATAAAAACATACACATGAAAATAAATATAAACATAACCTAGTTTCCTTCTAAAAAGATTAATAAAGATTCATGTTTACTACAAATTTAACCCAGGCTTCTCTCATAGCCCCCAAACGACAGTTTCTTTTCCTTAATCATCCTAACATCAGAAGCTTTTCAATCTTTTTAATGTCTGCTAACTCCTTGCCTCCTGTACATCCTCCTCGGGTGTTCTCTAACCTGTAGACACTGACATGGGTCACCTTGGATCTTGCTTTTGAAAAAGATAGTGTAGCTCCAGTGTGCCTGGTTTGATAAGTATTACCTACAATATGATCATAATCTGCACTGCTCTATGCTGGATATTATTAGTATTGCCCTAGACAATACAGAGAATGCACAGAAGTGCCTTGAAGTCACATACAATTTGCTACTGCCAGATTAGGATCAAAGACATTTTGACTGAAGGTGATAAATTGGAATGGGGAGGATTTATTCAGGTTTTGCCAGTTCACGCTAAATTGATGTTTTGTTGTAATGAAGAACTCCGTAAAATGTTTGCTGACTTTTGTCATATACTTTTGGATAACTTTTAATTCTTTCTCTGTTCTGGAAACAATACATTTTCTGCATAAAATTGATAAAGTGCTGAAGTGCTCCATGGGTTTTTTTGAGTATTTTTTGCAAATATAACTACTGGAAATTTAATTTCCGCATAGACGAAAGCTGACAGACAACTAGGGGCCAGATTTTCTAGAAAGTTGTGCAACTTGGTGCTGCGCCAAAATTTGCAGTGCCACGCTGCATCACTTTAGAAACACAGAGATGTGATGTATTTACTAAAATACGACCCACCCCTGTGTTATCTCCTACTCCGGCACTAAATATAGCAGCCAGCGCAGGCATCCTTCCACCATAGTGCAAGCGTGTCTGCGTTGAAGGGAATGAATGTGTATGTGCAGGAAGGTGTCCCTTCCTGCACATAAACAATTTACAATGGCAATTTGGCGCATCTATGAGTGCTGCAGAATGCATCACACATACAAAAAGCAAATTGTCATTTTTGAATGATTGTTTATGTGCAGGAAGGAACACCCTCCTGCATATAAACAATTATGCATGGCCTTATGCTCTTTCTATGTGTGCTTTAGAATGCTGCATAAATGGAAAAAGAAAAAACGAGAAGAATAAAAGTATTCCTCCTCGTGTCATGCTAAAGCCACCTCTGGGGTGACGTTAGTTTTTGGCGCTGCCACAGTTTTGCAACTTCCTGTAAATTTGGGCAGTGTCAAAAGCAATGAGTGTTGCAGAGGAATGCCCACAGTAACACCCATTTCACAGCCCTCTGATGCAGAAAACTGAATTGGAGGGGCCCTTGTAAATGTGACGCACTGTACTGCACCACCACAACGTCACAAAAAGTGACACTCTGGTGGTGCAAGGGCCTTGTAAATCTGGCCCAAGGTGTCATAAAATAAGAAAAATATTGTCAAAGATGTGGTCTGTAGCATGTTTCTCCACATAAAAATGTATCATTTTAAAGGGGTAATTTACTAAGGGTTCTGTAGGCACTCGCACACTACACAACAATGGCCCGTGCCCACATGCTTTTGTAATTATAAGTAAATTAATGCAATTCTGTGCATTGCCTTGGCCCACATGTGGATCTCACTAAATAACCTCTTAAATCTTCGAACTGTAAATCATGACCTTAGGAAACATAATTAATGGCATGATTTCTCATCAAAAAGAAAAAAAAGAATTTGCCATCCCACTATTTACTTAGATACAGCAATGCTCACTCTGCAGCCACAAGAAGTATATTATCTGAGCATAATTCAGTCATTATGGTCCCTATTATGAGTCCCCCATATGTTGGCACAGAGATACTGGGTCAGGAATCAACAATTGTAGCTAGTATCCACGTACCAAATTAAGGCCATTAGAAGTGCAGAATGTGGAATAACAGATGGAAGCAGGAATACCAGGTTGAATTTGTTTTTGGTTTTTTTCTGGAAAAATGGACCCAAATATGCATCAATTTACAACCTGCTAGGAGGCTGTTTTCAATGGATATGGGGGCCTTCTTTTGGCATATGGTGCTGGTAGATGGGGGTGTAAAGGAAGGAGAAGGGATAAGAGTAGGGTGGAGAGCTGGAGGAAGCATTTGCTGCCCCATCATGCTGCAGGCAGAGGGCAAGTGGGGAAAGGTGGACCCACTGCCCTAAGCCACAGCAACGCCTTTTCAGATGTCTCCTATCAGAGAATGACTAGTTCTGATATTTGCAAACCTGTTTGTTCTGGGCCAGAGGACACTGAGACACCTGTAATTGCCCATGGGAATATCCTCACAGGATTACACTTCAGGTAACTGGTAATTAAGAGTTATGTCTCTGACTGTAATGTAGTCACCATGGTACAATCTGAATAAGTAATTGTGCTATTGGAATGTTCCCAGTCAAACTTTTGTATAATGTTCCTGATAGACTCTTCTAATTGCCGATAACTAATTTTTTAATACCTCCCCAGGCATCAGACAGGATCCAGAAATGTTTCACTAGTAACGCCGTGCAGTGGTATGTTGCGCAGGCAGCGTAGGTTATACTCTCAATATAAAGTGTGTGGTCCTATATAGGCGCCACCCATGCACACTGAAATCATTTTCTTTCTTTCCATGCAAACTGACATGGATCCAGATCCTCCCTTCTGTCCTGGAGACTCAAACCTGTACTAAATTACAGTGTGCAAGAAAATTATGTCACCACCGACGTCTAGGTTTTAAATCCTGTAGAGAATATTGCAAATCAAATGCCTATAACTGTATGGCCTGCAATGATCATGCCAAGGTGCACCCCAAGGCCATTCAAGATCAGGAAGCTAAGCTCCACTGCAGGAGCCCGTGCAGGGGTCGGGCAAGGTACAAAGGTAGGTCCCAGTCCCACTCCCAAGGTCGGTCCTGTGACTTGTCTTTTATGCACTCTAAATCCTCAGAGAAGTCCAAAAAGAAATGCAAAAACTCCAAGAGGGACTCTGCCCTTTGCTACTGTTCTCAGTCCCCCAGGAAGCCACAAGGAGGCCAGGTCGTGCTCCCAAAGTCGATCCATTTCAGAGTCTATTCTGACCTCGGTCTTGCAACAGTTCTGGGTCCGTCGGCAACAATGCAGCCTGTCAAGGCAATCATCTCAGCTATGCTGCGCCTTTATGGCACATTAGCAGCTCTCTGTGGGGTGCCTACGGGCCCCAAGGAGCTGAAAGGCCTCCCATCTAGGCTTCCACCGGCAAATTTACCATTTCATTTCTGTTGGACCCTTTGAATCCGCTCAGTGCTCTGGATTGACTTCAGTACTGGTTCCTTGCCCGGTGCTATACCCCATTCCAGACCATGATTCAACAACACCAATGGAGGTACCGCTGACTCCGGACAACAGTGGGCAACAAATATTCCTGTCCCATGACATGGTGGTGGTCATGTGACATCCATCAAAGCCACGCGCTTCCTATATGAACTGTAACCTTTCTACCATCCTGCTACCTTGGACACAGTTTCTTAATCTCCCACTAGGCCTCAAGTTCTCCATGAACCTTTTGGCACCTATTCATTCAATGGGGGCTATGATGCTAGAGATGACATTGCCTAATTGTACTTAGGAGAGAACTGGCATGAGGAACTCCAGGATGCCAGTGTGTTGGATACCTCCCCAGACACTGGTCGACCTGCTGCGAGACATAAGCGCCTCCTTTGCTATTGCTATGCAAAGGGCAGAGAAGGTCGTTGATCTTCACCTTCCCACTCAGGAGGTGCTTCAGCCTGGCAGTTGAGTTCTGAGCCTCTGATTCCACTTGAGGAGGTACTCACAAATACACTCTTGGGTACTTGTTCTAAACAATGCTTAGGCCCCATCACCCTACTCCATTCAACCTGGCCTTCCTAACTCACCACACTATTTCGGAACAGCTTGTGGTGCAGGCTCCAGCTAACAGAGTGAAACCAAACTTGTTTTTTAGTAATCACACTGACAGGAAATTGAAGAACATAGAGACCTTTGGCAAAATAAGTTTCTCCTCTATAAGTTTGGCTCTACGTTCCGTCAATGCCAGCTATCTTTTAGGCCGTTATTCTCCTGGCTTGTTGGACTCAGCGTTGCCCATGGTTCCGGAAGAAGCCAGACCATTCTTTGCAGACCATGAAATATAGTTGTGCTGCGGCAAAGTTCACCATCTGCTGCAGATTACACATTGAAGACTCCATTGGTAGAGCTGTTGGCACTAGTGTGGCCATTAGCAGGCATACATGGATACAATTCACCAGCTTTTCAGGAGACATTCAGGCCAGTCTTATGGGCATGCCATTTCATGGTTCCTGACTGTTTGAAAACAAAGCTGATTCAGCCCTGGAGCGTGTGAAAGATGGCAAGGGCACAGCATGCTCCTTGAACCTTTCTGCTCTCCCACATAAGTCACACCAGCAGTTTTGCCCTCTCCGGGGTTTTTGGTAGGGGACACCAATACAATCAGCAGCCCTCAACAGTTCAACAACCTGCACAGCCCTTTCATGGCCGTGGCCGCAGTACCCATCAGAGAGGACAACAAGGAAGGGGGGCAACCAAGTCTTCCTCAACCCCACCTACCATCCTCTCCATGCTTCCTTAGCTTTCCATATTGACGCACAGCCATCCTGTCAGAGACAAGATCTGACAATGTCTGCCAGGGTGGCAGGCAATAACTTCAGACAGGTTAGTCCTGCAAATTGTTCAGTGGGGTTACGCTTTATCATTTCTCAAAACTCAGCCACACCTACCACCACCCTCAGACTGGCTGACAAAGTGTAGGAGGCTGGCTTGGTTTGTTGTGTTTACCTTGGGTACTTACACCTTACACCAGGTCCAGGTATCCTTTGTTAGTGAATGTAGTAGTGTTCTAGCAGCTTAGGCTGATAGAGGTAGCTATAGCAGAGCAGCTTAGGCTAAACTAGGAGACATGCAAAGCTCATGCAATACCACTTATAGTTACACAGTACGTATACATAGTAAAGACAATACTCAGTGTTACCAAAAATAAAGGTATTTATTTGGGTGACACAGTACCAAAAATATCTAAGAGACAATACTCCTTCTGGAGGTAAGTATTATACACAATATATACACTAGACACCAAAATTAAAGTAAATAGTCAGAACAATGCAAACAGTAGGAAATCCTATATAATGCAATGGGAGACAATAGGTCTAGGGGCAACACAAACCATATACTAAAAAAGTGGAATGTGAATCAAGAATTCCCCCCTAGACAAGTGTAGTGTGTGCTGAATCACTGAGAGAGTAAGAATACAGTAAAGGTAAGGAAATTACCCCACCCCAGAGCCCAGAAAAGCAGGCGTAAAGTACTGCAAGTTTCCTTAGGACACACTACATCTCGTTTTGGGGATTTTGCAGCAGCCAACCAAGTCTGCAAAGAACAACTGCTGGATTATTGGACCTGAAGACCTGCAAAGGAAGGGGAACAAGTCCCGAAGTCGAAAGAAGTTCCAGGAAGGACAGGAGCCCCTGCCAACCCAGAAGAGGATGCAAAAGGAGAGTCCCCAGTTAGTTGAAGACTGCCGAAATGCACCCCAGGAAGATGCCAGCGGGTTTCTGCATGATGCAAAAGATGTCCCACGGTGTGAAGATTGTTGCAGATGAGATTTCGTGTTGGAAGGCACCAACAAGCCTTGGCTACGGCCAAAGTATGTTTTTCATCAAAATGGCGCTGGATGGAGTCAGGAGGGACCTGGGGATGTCAACTCTGTGTGAGGAGGAAGAGGGGGCTCTCAACACTTTAGAGAGCCCTCAGTATGCCAGCCAGCACCCCCAGAAGCCGCAGGATCCGGGTTCAAAGGAAGTGCAAAACACATTTGATGCAGCACAACAAAAGAAGGTCCCACGCTGCTGGAGAACAACTCAGCGAGTTGAGCGTCACAGGGTGGAGTGCTGGGGACCTGGGCCTGGTTGTGCATGAAGTAATATTGCAAAGAGTGCAGAGAGGCCTCAGGAGGCCAATAAGACACAAAACACAGGGGTACCATTGTTATTGGGGAAGGTAAGGTCTTACCTCCTCCAAATTACATCAGCAGGACCTCAGGACAGTCTATGTTGATGATGTGCACCCTCTGTGTCCTGAGGAGTACGCTCGTTGCTGTGAGAGGAGTCCCAGGGTGCCAGTCGTCACCTTGGAAGGTGCCTGCTTGGAGCAAGGGAGTGACTCTGTCACTCCACAGGAGATTTCTTAGGTCCTTCTGGTGCAGGATGAAGACAGGGAGACCCTAGAGCATGCACACCACGGAAACTGTTGCAGTTGCTGACTTGGAGCTTAGGTTGCTGAGGAAAAGTGTCTCTCGTAGACACTTTGTTGCAGTTACAGCATTTCTTGGAGCAGGCTGCGGTAGATCCGAGGTCAGAGGATGCTGAAGTTGGTGCAGAGGATTCCTGAAGGAAACTTGCAAGCAGAATCTGAAGAGAACCCACAGGAGAGACCCTAAATTGCCCTGAGTGGGGGATTGGCTACCTTATCAGGTATGGACCTATCAGGAGGGGTCTCTGACGTCACCTGCTGGCACTGGCCACTCAGAGCCCTCCAGAGTGCCCCTACACCTTGCAAAACAAGATGGGTGAAGTCTGGGACACACTGGAGGATCTCTGGGCACCACCCCTGGGATGGTGATGGACAGGGGAATGGTCACTCCCCTTTCCTTTGTCCAGTTTCCCACCAGAGCAGGGGAGAAAGGGTCCCTGAACCGGTGTAGACTGGTTTATGCAAGGAGGGCACCATCTGTGCCCTTCAAAACATTTCCAGAGGCTGGGGGAGGCTACCCCTCCCCAGCCTGAAACACCTATTTCCAAAGAGAGAGGGTGTAACACCCTGCTCTCAGAGGAAATGCTTTGTTCTGCCTTCCCCAGGAGGGCAGAACCCTGTCTGTGAGGTGGCAGCAGCTGTAGCTGCAGTTCAAGCCTCAGAGAGCTGGTTTGGCAGTATTGGGGGTCCATGGTGGAGCCCCCAGGATGCATGGAATTGGCTCCCCAATACCAGATTTGAAATGGGGGGACAATTCCATGATCTTATACATGTTACATGGCCATATTCGAAGTTACCATTGTGAAGCTACGTATAGGTATTGACCTATATGTAGTGCACGCGTGTCATGGCGTCCCCGCACTCACAAAGTCCGGGAAATGGCCCTGAACTATGGAGGGGCACCTTTGCTAGTGAAGGGTGCCTCACACTTAGTAACTTTGCACCTAACCTTCAGCAAGTGAAGGTTAGACATATAGGTGACTTATAAGTTACTTAAGTGCAGTGAAAATGGCTGTGAAATAGTGTGTGCAGTCCTGTGTAAGGGTTTGTCTGACCTCCCTGTGGGTGGCAAAAGAAATGCTGCAGCCCAGATGGATCTCCTGGAACCCCAATGCCCTGGGTACCTAGGTACCATATACTAGGGACTTATGAGGGGGGTCCAGTGTGCCAACTGAAATTGGTAAATAAAGTCACTGGCCTACAGTGACAAATTTAAAAGCAGAGGGAGCTTAAGCGCTGAAGTTCTGATTAGCAGAGCCTCAGTGACACAGTTAGGCACTACACAGGCACACACATTAGGCCATAAACTGTGAGCACTGGGGTCCTGGCTAGCACGATCCCAGTGAGACAGGCCAAACATACCGACATGTAGGTTTGTATCTATGAGCACCGACGCACACTCACAAACAGGCCAAAAGTGGAGGTAACCATGCTAGTAAGAGGCTACTTTCTCACACAAAGGAACATCTGTCTATCTTGCAACAGGAAATACTGGCTCTTTTGACCACAGAAGCCATGGAGAGCGTCCGGATGCCAGACGCCAGTCGTGGCTTTTACTCCCACTACTTCCTGCTGTCCCATATTAGACCTTTGCCCTTTCGAAGCCTTTCTGAAAAAGAACAAGTTCAAGATATTTAACTGGGCACGGGAATAGTCTTCCCAGGACCCAGAGGCTGGATGCTCTCCGGCCTTACAGGGCCCCTCAGGTGTTCACAAAAGTGATGGCGGTGGTTGCAGCACATCTTTGAAGTCGGGAGTCCCGGTCTTCCCCTACCTCTACAACTGACTGTTAAGGGCTAGCTTGCTTAAGGTAGTCATTGCCTATTCTCCAGACTATGGCAAGCCTCCTAACATTTTTGAAGTTTAATGTCAGCATGCTTAATTGACACATGACTCATTCAAGCTATGATTCTAATATTTCAATCTCTATCCTGGATCTCAGTGAGGAGGACTCTGAGGTAGTTGGGACTTATGGCCTCCTGCAGCCTGCTGTTCAAGCACGCCAGATGCCATATGTGGGCTCTGCACTGGGCTCTGAAGACCCAGTGAACTGTGGACACAGCAGCAGGACAGGATGAGCAGCAGCCTTTTCTTCTTACCCCACTCAGGCCTCATAGTGGTAATCGATGCATTGCTTCTGGGTTGAGGAGGCCATCTGGGAGAGGTGGATATCAAAAGCATCTGGTCTCCGGCTGAAGCCTGGCTCCATGTCAACCTTCTAGAGGAGAGAGACACCTGCTTGGCAGAGAAATCCTTCCTGTCCTCAATAAGGGAAAGCTGGTGCAGGTGCTCATGGACAGCACCCTTGTCATGTGGTGCAGCAACAAGCATGACAGGGTGGGAATTTTACAGGTGACACACCACATGGTGGCTTCCATGAACACTAGAGCAGGCCAATAAAGCCAATTAGATAGAAAGTTAAGATTGGAGACTAGGCACTCACTTATATATTTCACATGTTTTACACTCTATTATTAATCACGGTGCTCAGAGGGAGGATGTCCATCCTACACCCTCCACAAACCCAGGGGGTTATACCACAACTCAATGCTTTAAGCACAGGCTAAGAGACCAAAAATAGAGTTTTTTGTTTCAGAACACCAGATGTCCATTCAGGTTGATAGGTCCATTATTGATTAGGATTCTTCACCCTTTGCCAACACATTTCATCGTCTTAGGTGTATAGCCCATACAACTTCATCAGGGCTAGAAATAAACACAAATAACTCTTTTCATACATCTGAAAAAATCTTCCTCAAATGTGCAAAAAACATTCTCTCCTGACCCACGTTCTGGAGAAGATCAGGACCAATGAGCACCCTAGTCTCTCTAGATTGGGAATGGAGAGTATGGTAGCCCGAACTCCTGGGCATGAATATCTGGCCTTTAATCAGGCTGCCCCCTTAGGAGGATCTCCTGCTGGGGCAGCAGGGGCAAGGTCTTGCACTCTGTCCTGCGCAGACTCCTCCTCCATGCTTGGAGATTTAGCAGTGATAGTTGAGTGCCTTCGACCTTTCTTCAGAAGTGATTGATGTCATCTTGACATACAGATGTCTGTTAGCCAAATCTGTATACTCCTGCCATTGGGATACATTTGTGGCCTGATGTGCTCCTAAAAAGGTTGACCCACTCCATACCAAGCTGTCTAAAGTTTATGTTGTTTGTGTTGTCCCTCACCCAGCAAGGCCTTGCTTTGAGCACTATTAAAGGGTACTTTATTGGTTCTTTCGGCCTTTTTATGCTTGCCGGACCAGCCTTTGTTGTTAAGAAGTTCTTTAAAGGGTTACAACATATGTTTGCATTTGGTCTGCAAATTCCTCATGTGCACACCTATTGAGCCCCTCCACGGATTTCCTCTCAGACTTTAGTCTCAAAGCAGTCTTCCTCATCACAATACCATCAGTGCATGGGTCAATGACCTTCAAGCTCTTGCTATTAACCTATCTTATACTATGTCTTATCCAGACAAGCTAGTCCTCTAGATACGTGCTTCCTTCCTTCCGAATGTCGTGATGCCCTTTCATATTGTTCGGACCAACATCCTTCCAGCATTCTTTGCTCCACCTCAACCCAATATGGAGGTGAAGAGACTCCACTGTTTGGATCTGAAGAGGGCTCTTAGTTTCTATATTGATCATGCCATAGAGCACCGGGTGGACAATCAGTTTTTTATCGGGTTCACTGGAGTGAAGAAAGGCAAAACTGTGCAGGAAAACACCAACTCGCACTGGATCATACTCTGCATCAAGATCAGCCATGCTCTAGCCAAAAACATCCTCCTCAAGGCTTGTGGGTTCACCCTATCATAGCCAAGACTGCTACCACTGTGTTGGCCCCTGGGTGCTTGCTCTGGACATCTGTCAGGCCTCTACACAGGCATCTCTCTATATGTTCATAAGGCACTATTATCTGGGCAGCGAGGTCTGCTAAGAAAGCAATTTTGCCCACTCAGTCGTTTGGGTTGTTTTAGTTTGAACCTGTTCGCGGACCAACCACCTGGTAGGTGTTGGTCGAGTATCTCTTCAAAAGGTGAGGAATTTGCAGTTAGAAGTCTCTCTCACTTACCTATGTGAAAGCTCTTTCTGAGAGAGACTATCTAACTATAGACTCTTCCTGACTTGCTCTCCTCTCCATTCCATGCCCTGGTCTCTTCACATAAAAAGATCCCAGTCTAAGAATCTGTACACTGGTCACATCCAATCTGATGGCTCCTTGTCTGCATGCCTGGAAGTGTCAAGAAAGCAACTGATCTAATCAAGCCTATGTAGGCCCACACATATCACATTCAGCTTAGAACAATGTCAACGCAGAGTCTCTGGTGCCAACTTCCGATGCACAAGGGTATTGCTGAAAAGATTCTGGATCCAGACTGATACCTGGGGAAGTATTCAAAGTGTGAGGGATCTGTAGCTATTTAGAGTCCTGACCAGTAAGAGCATCACCAAAGGCAAGTAACATTCATTTGTCACTCGCTACCTATTTAAAACAGCCACATTCCATATAGAAAGTGTATTAGAGGCAATGATCTCTCTCAACCTTCCATAGAGTGTTTGTTATTCTGACAAACCAACTTTTGTGGATCAATATGGTAAACATACATCTTAATGAAATGACCATAGATAGGTGCTCAACAGTTGGACAACAGTAATTGATAACCTGATGAATACATAACAAAGGACATACTTTGAATAAAGTTTCACCAGTAAATGCAGTTCCTTGGTCTAACAATTATGTCATAGAGTTTCAGGTTAAAATGGCCAATAAAATCTAGGCATTTGAATAAAATGTGATACTGGAAAAAAATCTTCTTTGCCACAATTGTTATCTTAAGCCCTCATGAAGTATGAATGATACTTTCACTTAAGCAATATTAAATAACACTAAGAACCGATGACGGGTGTTTTGATCAAATAGCTTTAGTAAAACAGGTTCATTTGATTATCCAAAATATATCAATAAATGGTTCCTTTCTGATGTCATTTGCACACGCTAAAATGTTGATAATCTGGATGCAAAAATCAAGGGCATACCACAGCCGTATACAAACGCAAAGGCCTCTTACATGCAGCAAGGCTTTTTAATTCCTCTTGCACAACTGAAGAATATTCTCAAGTCCTAACAGAGCTATACTCTCACGATGAGGCAAATAACTGTGAACTTTCAAGAAAGAGATTATATATATCAATAGACTTTACCTGTCCCTAAATATAAGATGAATTGTAGCAATAATGCTTCTTCCTTTATAATGAAAAAACTAATAACTCTTCCCACTAGATTGCCCGAACAATATGTGTCTAGAAAATATCATAACACATCTGCACTCATAGTCACTGAATATTTTTATCGCATGATTAATGCTTTCAGATCTCAAAAAGCTATGGTAATGGCTCTCTTGAAATAACCCAACTGGGATGCCTCAGATCCCCAAATATCTGCTCTGTATTCAAATAGTTGTTACTGTACATGTAGGAGGCTGGCCTGGTTTGCAGTGGGTGCCAAAGGTACTTACACCTTATACCAGGTCCACTTATCCCTTATTAGTGAAATGTAGTCAGTGTCTAGCAGCTAGGCTGTCTAGAGGTAGCCTGTAGCAGAGCAGCCAAGGCTGAACTAGGAGACGTGCAAAGCTCTTGCAATACCAATGTAGTCACACAGTACTTACACACATGAAAGAAAATACTCAGTGTTACAAAAATAAAGGTACTTTATGTTGGTGACACAAATGAGAAAAATACCCTAGAGACTATACTCCCTTAGGAGATAAGTAATATACACAATATATACACTAGTATCCAAAAACAGGTAAGTACACAGTCAGAAAACAGTGCAAATAGTGAAAATCACAATAGGTTGCTATGGGCTTAGGGGGAACACAAACCATATACTAAAATAGTGGAATGCAAAAGTTGGTTTCCCACCTAGGCAAGTGTAGTGTGTAGAGGGGCACTGGGAGTGTAAGAAAACACCAAAGGTAAGTAATAGAACCCACCTCAGAGCCCAGGAAAACAGGAGTAAATCCCAGTAAGTTTCCTAGAACACACAAGGAGTAGTAATAGAAGATATTGCAAGAACCAGAAGAGAATGCAAGACACAAATGATGGATTCCTGGACCTGAAGACCTGTGGAAGAAGGGGACCAAGTCCAAGAAGCACTGAAGAGTCCAGGGAGAACAGGAGCCCCTTCTAACCCGGATGAAGGTGCAAAAGTGGAACCACCGGTGAGAAGACAAAGTCAGTTATGCACCCAAGAAGACAGATGCAGGTTCCTGGTTGGTGCAGAAGATGTCCCACCCTGAATGGATGATTGCAGTCTGGTTTGGGTCGCTGGATTCCGCCAACAAGCCTTGGCACACGCAAAGCTCGTGGTTAGCGGGAAATGGCGCTGCCCGGGACCAGGAGGGACCTGCTGGCCTCTACCCAGGAGGAGAAGAAAGAGGGGGCTCTCAGCAACTCAGAGAGCCCTCAGAAGACCAGGCAGTGTGCACAGGAGTCCCACAGCACGGGGACAAAGAAGGTGCAAATAGAGGCCCACGCAGCATGACACAAAGGGATCCCACGCCACCAGAGAACCACTCAGGAAGCTGTGCTTCGCAGGATGGAGTGCTGGGGGCCTCAGCTGTGCTGTGTATGAAGAGCTTCTTGGAAGTTCGCACACAAGCCTTGGCAACTGCAAGTCACGCGATGCACAGGGGTACTGTATTACGTGGGGAGGTAAGCTCTTACCTCCGGCAACGTTGGACAGCTGGACCTTGGGGCTGTTTGGGTCACTTTAGTCCTCCACCTGTGTTGCTGGATCCACGCTCTTCGTCTGGAGAGAGGACCCACGCCACCGGTCGTCGCTGCAGAGAGTTGCCTGCTGAAGCAGTGAAGTGACTCTGTCACTCCACAGGAGATTCCTCCGGTTCTTCTGGTGCAAGCTGAAGACAGGCTGTCCTCGGAGGATGCACGACCTGGAAACTGTTGCAGTTGCTGGCAGGTGCCGAAGTTACAATGTTGCAGAAGTCGTCTTTGCTTCTTTGTTGCAGTTTGTAGAGTTCCTGGAGGGTTCAGCTGCAGTTCTGTCGGTAGAAGAAGAAGTAAAGGATGCAGAGGATTCCTGGTGGAGTCTTGCAATCCGAATCTGAAGAAACACCCAGTGGAGAGACCCTAAATAGCCCTGTAAGAGGGATTGGTCACCTAACCAGGTAAGCACCTATCAGGGGAGGTCTCTGGCGTCACCTGCTGGCACCGGTCACTCAGATGCTCCCAGAGTGCCCCACCACCTTGGAATCCAAGATGGAAAAACCCAGGGACACTATGGAGGAACTCTGGGCACGCCTGGGGTGGTGATGGACAGGAGATTGGTCACTCCCCTTTCCTTTGTCCAGTTTCACATCAGAGCTGGTACAGGGGGTCCCTGAAGCGGTGTAGACTGGATTATGCAAGGAGGGCACCATCAGTGCCCTTCAAAGCATTTCCAGAGGCTCGGGGAGGCTACCACTGTCATGCCTGTAACACCTATTTCCAAAGGGAGATGGTGTAACACCCCTTTCCCAAAGGAAATCCTTTGTTCTGCCTTCCTGGGCTTGAGCTTCTCAAGCAACAGGAGGGCAGAAACCTGTCTGTAAGGTTGCAGCAGCTGGGGCTGCCTGGAAAACCTCAGAAGGCTGGTATGGCAGTACTTGGGGTCCATTGTGGAGCCCCAAGAGTGCATGGGATTGTGCAACCAATACTGGAATTATTACTGGGGTACAATTCCCAGTTGTTAAACACCTTACATGGCCATATTCGCGGTTACCATTGTGAAGCTGGACATAGGAATTGATCTATGTCCAGTGCACGCATAAAATGGCGTCCCCGCACTCACTAAGTCTGGGAAAATGGTCCTGGGTGACGTGGGGGCACCTCTGCTAGTGCGGGGTGCCCTCACACACAGGTACTTTGCACCCAACCTTCAGTTGGAAGGCCTGACATAAAGGTGACTTATAAGTGACCTGGTGCAGCGTAAATGGTATGCCAGTTTGAAGTGAAATACTGAGCTACTCGTATGTAGTGACAAATTTGGGAACAGAGAGAGCATAAGCACTGGGGTCCTGGTTAGCATGAGTCTAGTGAGACAGTCAAGCATAGTGACAAAAATATTGAAACATACTGACAAGTAGGCCACAAACCATAAGCACTGGGGTACTGACTAGCAGGATCACAGTGACACAGTCAAACACACTGACAAACAGGCCAAAAATGGGGCTAATCATGCTAGAAAGAGGCTACTTTCTTACAGTACACAAGCGAAGAACAGCAGCCCTTTTGACAGTGTGATGTATTTCTCTTGCCACCTTGCTGAAGTCCAGTGAAACCTTCCTCGCAGCCATTGGGACCTACCAGAAAAATCATGGGAAATCCATTACCATGGACATTGAAGCTATCAGACATATGGAAGATGTTAGACTTTTCATCCTTGGTGTGGTCTCCCTTAACCTTTTGCCTCTGTTTCTCAGGTTGTTGATGTGTTCTGGACTCTTTTTGCTGTTTTTGTTACTTTGGGCACTTTACCACTGCTAACCAGTGCTTAAGTGCAAGTGCTCCCATACAAAATGTGTATGTAATTGGTTTATCCATGATTGGCACATTTGATTTACTAGTAGGTCCCTAGTACTAGAGGTGCCCAGGGCCTGTAAATCAAATGTTACTAGTGGGCCTGCAGCACTGGTTGTGCCACCCACATAAGTAGCCCTATAATCCTGTCTCAGACCTGCCACTGCAGTGTCTGTGTGTGCAGTTTTAACTGTAAATTTGGCTTGGCAAATGTACCATTGTGTCCTGTTGCAGTAAGTACCATTAAGGGAAGGCAGCGTTTTTGGTGCCCATAACATCGTCCAAATACATAAGTGACTTACAACCCTTATTTTCCTCTGAGAACGTCCTGGTAGTTCTCTGGATTTACTCTTTCTTCCTATCAAAAGTACTGTCACAAATTCATCTAAATGAA
This sequence comes from Pleurodeles waltl, assembly GCF_031143425.1. Classification (NCBI taxonomy): domain Eukaryota; kingdom Metazoa; phylum Chordata; class Amphibia; order Caudata; family Salamandridae; genus Pleurodeles; species Pleurodeles waltl. The sequence continues at coordinate 432,526,459 of NC_090443.1, read as the reverse complement.
AATATTGTTCTCCTGCCTGCCTTTTGCAGTATGTCCTCACTGCATTACAGCTGAGGAAACTTTACACAACATGGACATTAAGTAAACCTTGTGCTTTTATAATGACTTGACACACATCTCACCACCAGTACATTCTCAAGGCTTCTACTAGAGTTGTACAATCTTGTCGAGAAACTTCTCCACAACATGTTTTTCTACGCATAACCTGTCCAAGGTTGCATTTTGCCTCACTCCTTTCTCTTTCTCATTTACTGTGAAATACAATCAAAACCTGAAAGTGTATAAAATATCTGTTTGTTGACATTGACAATCCTATTCCTAGCTATACGCACTCAGTTATAACTCTGAATCCATTGCCACCATAGTTCATCTTTTTCATTGAGAAGTTTGTGAAAATAAAAGTAGAAATTGCAAAACGTCAGTCCATCCACCAAATCCATGATCAACCCTTGCAACCATTCTAAAACCATCTGGTCATCATTTAAGGAGGCTGATCATGACAGGATATTGAAAACCCTAGCTCAGTATACACCATCAATATTTGTAGGCAACCTCATGCCAGCACAATAGATCAAAGACAGCATCCTCCTTGTGGTCTTGTTCATTTTGAAACTGGCAAATGACTTAAGGATTGTTCCCAGCTGCACTAACAACTGGACAGACGACTCATACATTGTTCCTGATCATTTGTTGAACTTAAGCCAGGAAATCTCCACATTCAACTTTCTAGAGAGATAATAAAAATGTATGGCTGAAATATAAAGCCAAGACTGACAACCTTCTTGTCATCGTTACTATTTGTGACATATGTATCTTTTAAATTCATCCCATTATGGGGATTGAATTCTAGTTGGTTTCAGTAACCAGTGATAGGGAACTCAGGCAAGAATGTTGAAGTGAAGTGTAAATTCCCTATGTCGCAGTTCAATATGTTTTAAGGAAATTCTGTAATCCCTGCACGAGTGGATGAGCAAGAACTGTGTCTTATCATTATTATGGCTCAGTGTGAACACTAAATAATTAATAATTATTAATTGGTGTGTTTGTTCATTTCCTGTCTCAGCATGCCCTCTACGTCCTATGAACAGAAAGAAGAGAAGAAAGAAGTGAAAGAGGAAGAGGAGGATGAAGAGCAAGAGGAAGGGGATCTAGGCCCCAGGTAAGTGGATCACCATTTTCTTAGAGATAGTCAATGAGCTTCCTGGTGCCGAAACCATTTTCAATTCAGGCAAACCTGGTCTGCAGGCATTTGTGCGGCACTTGTAGTTCCATCTAAAAAGTCCACCATCAGTGGCGATAGCGCTTTGGACCTTATTTGGTTAATTTTTAAAGGGACGATTTTTAGGTCAATGGACCTTTTGACTGTGCTTAGAGTAGTTCCCACAATGAGACTCTGTAACAATACAAATCAATAACAATGACAATCAGTAACATCAATTATCAATAACAGTAAGTCATTTCCATGCACCATGACCTTTCAGATATGAATAACCACACCTTTATGTAAAAGTTAGAAAGTTTATTTCCCTATATTAACAATACTAATGACACGCAACGTAGTCTCAAAAGCAAATGGTAAGCATACAAAAACAATATTGGCTGACACAATCTCCTAAAGAAGCTCAATTTAATCAAGGCTTGGACCAGTAAACATTCTAAGGTTACAGTACAAATCAATAGCAAGAATAACTGTGCAAACGAAATGGCATACATTTAGAGTCAGCAAAGAAAAGACATCAGCTGTTATTACATGTAGCTAGCATCATCAGTGAGTACCCTAACTAACCTTCAGATTAGAATAGCAAGTTTGGACTTCATGCAAAACAATTTAGTGAACACAAATTTGGAAAAACATCTAACTATGGCTATCAAAACTAGCCGTTGGTACCTAGAGACAAAAGCAAATAAACATACAATCAGTAACATCGTCTTAAACCTTGCCTCAGTATGGTTCAGCAAGCTGTGACAGTCTTCGTCAACTGAGCATCAGTTCGGTCAGCAAACCATCAGGATTCAATATTAAAGTTCAGAATAGAAACATCTCAAGAATAGACATACATAATGTTGCGTCTAGGCAACAAATTTAAGGAATGTTGAGCACGTCTCCTCTCAGAATGGTAAAGAAAATAATGGCGCATCTCTTCTCGGTGCAGTCTGGCTAAGTTAGATTTCCTAAAACTACTTCACACATGGCTATTGGTCAAAGAATCATATGTTTATATTTAGTCCAATGAAAGTAGAACCCCAAATCTAAGAATTTACTAGTACACGGTTCACATGTTGATGATTGGCTCCTCTTCTCCTGTTCTCGTCATTGGGCTTGTCAGGTATCAATATTGTATCAGCTTATACTCCAGTCAGTGCATCCATTGTCTTCTCATGGGATGGTCGCCTTTACACACACTACGTTATACATTGTATCCCTAGTTAGTACAGCATATTCTAGCAAGCTGTTCTCATGGGAAAGAATTTCAGCTACTAACATTTGGTCAGTACTGTGGAAATCACAATTTAATTCTCCAAGCAGCCATTTTATAAGTCGCTTAAGAAATGCAGCTTGACATGAGGCCGTGCAACTAGGCCCTAGACCTTGCTAAAGTTAAGGCCTACAATTAATAAAGCAAATAGATAATACATAACCTTTAATATGACATACTACTACATTAGTCAAAACATTAGCTCAACATTTTACATTTAGAAGCTATTAATAATTACACAGGAATACTGGTGGTTACTCAATTAGGCACAACTTCAAATGTGTGCATTATTTCTCTATGTCAACTCATTTTCTATGCAAATTCAACTCTCAGAATACATGAATATTCATTAGTAAAATTCAGCGTTAACAATCCCTTCTCTGATGACTAAATATGTCATCATACCTACATCTTCCCACACAAATATTTCTGCTTAAGCTAAAATGTTGTCATCTCTATCCCTCTTAATCTTCATTCCCTCTTTGAACTTTCCCTAAACAAATTTTCCCTTTTAATTTCTTCCCTCCTCTGATCATTTCTCATTTTCTTTATGTTAATCCTGTGACACAATTTACATATTCCCCATGCTCCTATTATACAGATCACAATTATAAATATCCTTTGTATTATTTTCAATATTAACAGTGGCAGGCAAAACTTTTTTTCACTCCGTGGAATGAAAGAGCATTGCAATGCGCTGAAATGGAAGGAAGTCTTATCAAACTTTTAGAGATTCTGTCCGGTTGTAGAATACCCAACATCCCTGATGATGAAGATGCAGAATAGTCCTGTGGCCCTTTTGTCATTTTTCTGTGTGTTATATGCATTCTACACATTATATGCATTATACTTGTCCTAATTGCTGCTCTGATGATAGGTGGTTTTGTTTTTCAGTCATATTTTGGGCAAACATGTTCTCCCTGCCTCGACTGAGGTTACGTGATAAGAGTGTATGAAAAAAAGAATGAGACATGTGAACTACTTGTTTCTGTGGGGCAGGGGGATTAGAAGGTTCAAGTCCCACACCCACTCGGCTATGTGACTTAGCCTATGTACCTATCCTTATAGAAGAGAACTGAGTCTATGCCCATCCTCAACCGCATACAGGTCTCAGTTCTACACTTACCACTTGACCTATACATTTTCACTCATCCTTTATCTGAGTAAAGTGGTTTATTGCATAGCGTGGTTGTGCAGCATTGCTGTATAATAAAGGCACAATTCTCTATCAGGTTTAGACAGATTTGTTAGTGAAACCTTACGTCAGTCCTGGGTAACTGTTGCTCAAAGCTTTATCAAAGGAACAAGTGTAAAGTATTAAGTAGTACCAAAACAGCTGAATAAGAGAATGCAACACATAATAAAAATAGGCTGTATTTTTATCTTTAAATAGCCACCTCAATGACAAAAATCCGTTGGGGGCTTACAGAGATATGAATTCTCAAAGAATAAATAGTTGTAATGTACTCCAACTCATAGTTTAGGATTAGCCACAACAAGTAACTACATAAAGGCTATAAGGGTACTCTTGTGGAGTCCAACTCTGATAGGGAGCCAGTTACTGAGACCAGTCAGTTCTAGTCAAACATTTACCTCATGGTTTAAGCAGTCTCCAGTCCATTCCACATCATGTGAACAAACCACAAAAGAAGTCATTGGAATGGTCCTGGTGCAAGGGATGCAGGATGCTGAAGATGCTCAAAGGTACTGAGCCAGTGTCAGGGTGTCAGGGTCTTCCTATGGCCATACCTTAGTCCCCAAACACAGAGGGGTGATTTTAGCCTCAGGGATCAATGTCCCACAAAGTTTGGGTGAAGTCCAGCAGAAAAACCAGTTGCCACTGGTCTACTGGACTCCGATTACAGCCAAACCAGGAATAATAAATAAGGAGAAATAAAAAATAGCTCTTCTCGTTGTGACAGCCTCAGGGAGCCACAGGGTTTTGATGGAAATCCATGCCTACAAGTCTATTTACATATGGATTTGCATCAAAATACATTGATGGAAGTACTGGAATGCCCATGTACCACCTATAGAATGCAGCAAAGTAATGTATGGCAGTGAATTATGCTGTGTTGCATTACTTTTTGTTACAAACCAAGGCAAATCACTATTTGCACTGACTTTTAAATTCCAAACAGGAGTTTGCGTTCGCTATGCATTAAAAAATAAACGCAAACCAGATGTAAATCCTCTGTAAATCTGGGCCTTAATTTATATTGTGCAGCAGTATATTTGGGCATTGAGTAATACTACTACCCCTTTAACAGAGACCTCTTCAAATTATTCCTTGACAATGTCTCACCCTTTGATGCCCATAGTTTATAGAATACAATGAATATTGTCTAGTTCCGTTTGGCTAAAAAGAGGACAAGACCACTAATTTGTAAATACAGGATTACGGACTTTCCTCCAAAATGTATTGATTGGTAATTGACAGTAAGATATCTATTTACAGTGCACAATAATCAAGCTAAAATTGCAAAAGGCTATTTTTAGTCACTATGATGCCTGGCCAAATGAAATGCAGCCCTCAGGTGGAAGAAAAGTCCTATGATTATGCCCGAATTAGCAGATCTTAGCATGTCACAATGCGAAACGATATATGTAGCAATAAGTGCCCGAAAAATTATCTATTTTTTTTTCGAGAGAGGGCCTCCTTTGCATAAAGCGCAAAACACAATGTGGGAAATATGTGGAATAATAAAAAAAAAAGTTACGTACGCTAATTTCTTAAAACCTACTAAGTGATTTTACACTAAAATGCAAAAAAGAACCATTTCTGAGCAGCAGAGGAGTGCCACCCCACTGCCAGCAGCTGCAAAACTTGAAGAATAAACATAATAAACAATGTTTATTATCGTTTTATTTTTCAAGGAGGCGGGGTCATGGGGGATGACAGACAGGGAAAAGGAGTGGTGGCACTGCTGTCTGTGCACATGTGGGCTTGGCCGTCCGTCTTATGACTGCCAAACCCACATGCACACTGAGCTGTCTCCAACCCAGCTGTGTTGCCAGTTCAGAGACAGCAGGCACGTACTCCCAGTCTGCCTGGGAGTGCAAATTGGGTGTTCTGGTCAATCCAGATGCTGCTGTCATGCCAGCAACATGAGAGCAGCATGAGGATTGGCCCCAGGGCAGGCAGGGTGCCTGGGCCTGCAGTGGAGCCTGAAGAGCAGCAATGTGGCAGGTATTATTTTTTCTTTTTGTTTTTGTTTTTGTTTTGAGTACCCTGCCACCCTGCCCCGAAACCAGCCGCCACTGTTTCTGAATAAAGTCCTACTTTCATGACATTTTAGTATTATGCTATTGTTTTTTGTAGCCAAGAGCTTAAATTTCCTATGGGTGTTAAAAATACGGAATGCTTTTTGATTCCTCCCTTGACTTAGCTAGATGAAAGCAAGTGATTACCAAATGTTGTGCGGATTCTTCAAACAGCACAAAAGTTATTAGAATGCGACAAAATGCTTCTTCCTTGGACAGTGCTTATGAACCAAAGCTATCTATCTATCAATCTATCTATCTATCTATCTATCTATCTATCTATCTATCTATCTATCTATCTATCTATCTATCTATATCTAGCCATCCATCTATCTATTTGTCTATCTACCTATTTATCTATCATACATACATATGCTTATCTGTCTTTTTCTAGTATGGTGGGTGAATTGGTGTATGAGGTTGGCTCTGTTGTAGTATGATGTTGAATGTGTGATGGTGGTAGTCTTCATACTCCTGTGAGCAACAGCATTCTTCATGAGTGAGGTGTCTAACTTAACCAGAGAGGTGCAACTAGAGGGCTACTACACCTCTGTACTATATACATATGTCTCACCAGAGCCCCGGACTTTACTGACATTAGGCTAACACTTTATAAATACATCAGGAAGATGAAACTACATAAATACCATCTAACAAAACCTAAGGGAATGGTGTTGGGGAGTGCTTCTGTGATCCCCTCCAAGATGAAGTTTGCAGACACTTCCAGAATATTGGATATGTATGAATTATTGGATCTTCGTTCCGGAATTCCCAATTGTGAAATGGAAGTGCAAGAAGTGGGTAATAGGGGTAACTTGGGCAGTGAAGTTGTGGAGAGGGATGTCCTTGTATCTATACCCCAGAAGGAGACCCTTAATGCAATGGGATTTGTGAGACACTGTACGGTGACTAGTGGGTTGAAAGTTAAATCTAAATTTTGTCCACAATTACCACTGGGCAATAGGGTTTACATGTTGAGTTGGTGATTGATGAATTGAATAATCTGTGGAGGAAGTGGCCTGACAAAAGGAAAGGAGCAAGGAAAAGTACATTTTCACAAAAGGATTGGAGGGACCTCATAGTATTAAAAAATAACCTCCTATTAATAACCAAACCATCAGACAAAGGAGGTAATATTGTTCTTATGGACCGAGAATCATATCTTGTGGAAGCCAAGTGGCAATTGAGCAGTATGGCACATTACGAATGGCTTACTCGGAGTCCTGCTAAAGAAATGAAGATGGAATATCATCTTAAATTAAAACATTGGTATGAGCATGACCTTCTAGAGTGGGACGACCATCAATATCTGAGGGTTGAACATGCAAGGATTTCCACTATCTACTTTCTCCCCAAAATCCAAAGAATGTCAGAGTGCCACCTGGCAGACCCATAGTGAGTTCAAGTAGGTCATTATTAGAAAATACTTCAAGATATTTAGATTTACATCTTCAACATTATGTAACTGAATTGCCATGTTACCAGAGAGACTCGAACAACTTCTTAAGGAAGTTGGATCAGATCCCATGGAGGGACGAATATGTCATGGTCAAACTGGATGTGGTATCCCTATAATACATCAATAGACCATGAGCATGGGGTGAAGGTGTGTGAGTCGTTTCTCAGAAATAGACCCAGAGAACAACTGGAACACACCCAGATGATCTTTGATGTGCTCAACTACTGCCTTACACACAATGTGTTTATATTTGAGAACAAATATTATTTGTAGCAACAGAGGCTGGCTATGGGAACCCCTTTTGCCCCCACATACACAAATGTATTCATGGGTTGGTGGGAAAAGGAGGTGGCCTGGGGTGATGACTGATCAATATATGCAGAAGGTGGCACTGTGGATGAGATTTATAGATTACCTATTTGTGTTATGGGAAGGAGGTGAGACTGAGCTTATTGATATCATTGAGAGATTGAATTGTAATCATAGAAAACCTACTCTGACCAACTCAATATTACATGCTAATGTTGGCACCCCAAGGGGTTGAAGTTGAGCATTCCATATAATCAGATGTTAAGGGCAAGAAGAATCTGCTCCATGGATGAGGAGTCTAGACAGGAGATTGATGGGATGTTAAATAGATTGTTGATGAGGGGTTACCCACTGAGTGTATTAACTGATGCAAAACGTAGAGTGATGGACAAACAAAGGGATCAGGTGCTCTATAGACAAAAGGAAAGGTTAGAAAGTGAACATGACAATGTGAAGCGTTTGGTTTTACAATACAGTGAGGCGGATTCTCAAATAAGAACTATAATACAAAGGAATTTTCATGTGCTCAGCATGGATGAGCAGCTCAGGGATATTAGTCAAATGGGCCCACATATTATTTCCAAGAGAACTAGATCTACTGGCAACATGTTGACAAGTAATTATTTGGCCCCAATGGTGAGCGGAGGTTGGCTGCAACAAAATATGAAAGTCTTCATTAAGTGCAATTCATGTAAAGACTGTAAATATGGTGTTAGTCAAAAAGTCTTTCATACATTGGCCATGAGGTCCTGATTAAGGAGAGGATCACCTGTAACTTGGACTATGTTGTTTATGTTCTCCAATGTGGCTGTGGGAAACAATATGTTGGGAGTACGATTAACAGATTGAGGTTACGTATTTCAGAGCTACCCCATGGCCTCACATTTTGAACAGCACCATGAACACTCTTTAGGGAGGTTTCGAAATTATGGTATACAACATGTCAGGGCTCACCTTCTGGGCAGGAGTAGAGAAAAGGATTTAATGAGAGAGGAGTCACGTATGAGCTTGATGCAGGGCACTGAGTTACCATGGGGCCATAATATTGATGCCGAGTTACATGTCCATTTATGATCTATTTCATTCAGTTCTTTATGAAGTTTCTCCTTTTGGGATTGGCATCACTAGGCTTTCCCTAGATTGGTGTTTACCTTTGGTGTTAAAGATGGGGACAAGTGTATTTGTAGATATGTATTGAAGATTTTGGGCATAATGGTATGACTTTTTAATTGGGATTGACATTATTCGGCCCTATGTATATTAAGAACTATTTTAGTGTATATATGAAATTCACATCTTTAACATATGGGCGAAGTTGTACTTTTAAATATCTACGCATGGTTTGCATATCTTTGGTGCTTCTGTGATAAAGTCATTATGATTGTTAGACTAGTTTGCATGATCATGTTAGCTGTAACAACTGAATATGAATGCTGGTATGCTGGTTCATGCATCATTTCCAATTGCGTCAAATATATTGACATGTAGTATTGACAGTTAGGATATTCTGCACCCTGACATTTACGCATGCTTTGCTTTGTTTCCATCGATGCCAATCTGATATATATTTGACACACTATTTGATCTTTTTACATCTGGAGGAGTTTTGCATTTTCTGGAATCTCTGTAAGACTTGTATGGTTTTGTATGCTTGGTGCTCCTGTATTGAAATTACTTAGAAAAGAATGACATGTATTTTGTAAGGTTATTGGTTTTGTCACCATTCAACATGAAGGCAGGTTTTTATACCATTTTCACCCATGTTGATATACTTATATGCACTTTATATTCTAACATCTGTGCATGTTGTGCATTGCTTACACCGCTGATAGCTGATGTACCGTAAATTGCACATTCATGTGCATTTGTTCGATAGATCTATATATCTTTCACATTTAACATCTTTGCACGTTGCGTTTTGCTTATCCCGCTGACAGCGGACTTATTGTCGATTGCACACTCATGATGCTTGCCTGATTTTTCGCCATCTTTCCCTTACTGGACTCATTCATTTTCATCTTCTATGATTATGCCGGTTTGCACTTAAACATCTGTGAGTGCTTTGTACTCTAACATGTTTGCATGTTTTGCACTGTCCTTATTGCTGCTAGCCCGTTGCACATTCCTTTGCACATTTCTGATGTTTACTTGAATTGATATGCACTTTGTCATATTATTGTTCGATTCGCACTTTAGTTTTTAGCTTGCTCGTTTGGCACTTTAATATTTTTGCATGTTTTGCATTGACCCTATTGCTGCTAGACTGGTGTACATTTCTTTGCACACTGATGATGTTTACTTGAATTGATATGCATTTTGTGCTGCTATTTTTCTTGATTTCTTTTCTTCTTGCACCAGTTAGCTCTGATCCAGAGAAGGGCTACCCTGTGGCTCTTTATAACAGCCTTTTTTGACATTTTGGTGAGTATTTTTTCCTGTGTGTCCAAATGTCATCATGAAAGGTAGGGTTGGCACCTGTCACCTTGCCATGTTGGTAACATACCTGCACATGGTATACTTATGGTGACACGAGCGCGACCATAGCTCAAAGTTGTGTTCGCACTGCTGGACTATGGTGCTGAAAGCTTTGTGGGAGTGGTCCCTAAAGCTGCTTCCAACCTCAGTGGGACCTCAATCTGGTTCTCACATCCTGTGTGCTCCCTTCAAGCCGCTACACAATTGTCACCTCTGACTTCTTACTGTTAAGAAAGCCTTTCTAGCAGCGATAACATCTACTGGGAGGGTGAGTGAGCTGCAGGCATTGTCATCCAAGCCTTCCTATCTGACTGTGTTTCCAGACAAAGTGGTCCTTCGCACCAGAGTCTCTTTCCTTCCAAAAGTGGTGACCCCATTTCATTTGAGACAGTCTCTCACCCTGCCCATAATTTATGCTCCTCCACATCCCTCTAAAGTAGAGGAGCAACTCCACCATCTGGGCCCAAAAAGAGCGTTGTCATTCTATCTTGACCACACAAAAGAGTTTCGGGTGGATCAAATTCTTTGTGGGCTATGAAGGAGCTCAAAAAGGTTTGGCATTACAGAAACAAACCATTTCGCACTGAGTCGTTCTCTGTATCAAGATCTGCTATACCCTCACTAAAGAGCAGCCTCCTGAGGGCTCTAGGTCCCATTCCACAAGAGATAAAACTGTGACCATGGTGTTAGCTTGTGGAGTCCCAGTCCTGGACATCTGCCAGGTAGCAACGTGGATGTCCCTGCACACGTTTGCCAAACACTACTGCCTGGAGAGTCAGGTCCGCAGGAACAGGCATTTAGCTCGTTCAGTCCTGCAGGAGTTTCTAGTTTAGAAAATGTGTCTGCAGCCCATGACTTGGGTATCTATTCAAAGGTAAGAAACTGCAGCTAGAAATCTCTGTCAGATAAATGAGTTACTTACCTTTGTAATGTAATATCTGGTAGAGACTATAGCTAGCTGCAGATTCCTTACACCCACCCATGCCTCCCCGCTCTGCAGACAGATTTCTAGGATTATGGTTGATCCCTCTCAGGGCCTGGTTTGGGCACATATTTGTCAGTTCACTTCATGGCTTTGCGCTCCTGGCGTGGAAAGTTGTGGAAACTAAATGATATCTGCACACCTGAATGGCCCCTATATAGGTGAAAGTCACTTCTGGTTCCAACTATGCCACATGGAACCGAATGAAGCCATCCAATGGTGCACAGGGGTACTGCTCACGCAAAAGTTTCTGGATCCAGTCTGACACCTGGAAAATTCAAAGGTAAGGAATCTGCAGCTAGATATAGTCTTTCACAGATAGATTGTTACTGAAGGTAAGTAATTTGTTCTTTTGAGATATAATGTCACTTTCCGATGTACAGAATTGTGAGGAAATGGGGTATATTACGTGGTGTGGTAGTGCAACCTCACCATGTAATACACATACCAAATCCCCTTAGGACACTTGAGGGTCACCTGTCAAACCCTCAGCTCAAACTTGGGTAGCTGTGGAACTGAGCAGCAAGGCTTACACAGAGGAACAAGTGTTCAGCATTTAAACAACACCAAAACAATTGAAGAAGAAATCGACAAAGATTTATGAAAATAGGTTGTATTTAATATAGGAATTTAGACACTAGACCAAAAAATATCCACTGGAGGGTTCCAGAGATATAGTTTATACAAGCAATAATAAATCTGTGCGTTTTCACTCAACTTCAAACAAGCTTTGGGAAAATCAACAAATTGGTCTCGTAAAACGTTTCCAAAGAAAACACAGGTAAGTGGCGATGCAGTTGGATAGAAGTACATGGGGAAACCACCTTAGGCAGGGAGATAGTCAAAAGGACCAGCAAGGTGCTCAAGAACAGTTACCTTCACAGGAAAAACTGTCCTTCAGCAGTTCTAGGCACTATATCTGCATTTCAAGTGATTCCTATGGAGTGGTCCAGATGTAATCAATGGGGGTCTTCCTACAGGGATTCCTCAGCCCACAAAGATGGTAAGGGGTCCTGGTTGCAGGGTCGATGTCCCACAAAGTCCTCTCCAGTCTGGCCAAAGTCTAGTCCCCACTGGACTATTAATCAGACGTTGTCACAGTCAAAGGTCAATCATTCATGGTTGGCAACTTTCCTTCTGAGAGTCCCAGCAAAGCTCCAACAGCATTCCCTGGCTCAGTGAACTCGAGTGCAACTCTATGCATTAGGTCTTGGTCCACGGTGCTGCACTGCAGTGGTGGTAGCAGTTTGAAGCCTTTGAGCTACCAATTTGCCCCAGTAGGTTCTTCAGCTGTGGTGTCCCGGAGCCACAAAAAAGAGGCCAGTCATCTGGCTCTTGGAGTTTTCTTGGCTACGGTGGCTGCTGGGGACGGCTTCTACTTGAACAGAACATGACTGGCACAGCAGCTCTCTTCACTAGCCACAAGGTTCAGCAGGTGCAGTCCTTGTCAGTGCAGCCTCTTTTTGGTGGTCCCTTGGTGCAGCAGAGCAATCCTTCTTCGGTCCCTCGTCTGAGACAGTTGAGGCCTAAGGTCTGGGTGCTAGGGCTCTCACTCTTATACTTAAATTAATGCCCTCAGGCAGGATGCGGTTGATAGCCAATGGACTACTAGGATCTGTCCCACCTAGTGATCACTACCTTTGGGGTGTGGCATCTGGCTATCCCAGGATGCACCATTCTGCCTGCTCCCAAGATGGCGAGATCCTTCTCCTTGAATACAGACCACCATAATCCATCCCCGGAGTGTGGCTACCTCAGAGCTACAGGCCCCTGGGAAACCAGTCCGGCAACTGGCTTCCCCTCTGTACCTCCCGTGTCAGCCTGTCTACCTCAACAATGGGGCAGTCTATCTGAGAGTCGCTGGCACGTCTCTCCAGGAGGACAGAAAGCTGTCTCGTGGGCAGGCTCCATGTGTGCCTAGGGAGGCACAGGGATTTTGAGGGCAATACAGTGGCAGCTTTGCTAAAGCTGCACACTGCAACACGTTACCTTAATTTTGACTTGAGTTACAAGTTGGGCTCAATGTAACGAATTCTTTGATGCTTTGGAAGGCCCACCTTGGTCGCATCATTATGGAGTTAGCACACCTGAGGGATCAGTGCGTAACCCTGTACTTGCCAATTAAGCAACCAAGTTTTTCCACAGTAAAACTAATTCTGCATGTTTTACTGTCAGGACATGTAAAGTATATGTCCTGTTTGTGTCACATGTTGCAACTTGCCTTTAGGGCTCAGTAGGCCTGCCAGGGGGGTGGCTTACCCACATGTCCAGGAAAAGTAGTGTTTTGCCATTGCTTGCAATGGCAGAGTAGTGCTAGAAGTGCACAACTGCTCTAACAATCTGCAGTGGCAGACTTGGGGACTTGTTTTACTTGGGGGACCTCCAGGGTAGCACAATCAGTGATGCAAACCCTGTGGTACCGCATTAAACCTATATACTCCGGGCCACAGAGTACCATTTACTAGGGACTTAAAGCTAAGTTAGCCATTTCCAATAGGGTACAGCCAATCCAATACACTTTTAGGGTCAGGGCACGGGCACTGTGGTCTGGTTAGCAGGCTTCAGTGCACTCTCAGAGTCGAAAAACCAGCAGCATCAGTTGAAAAACCTGGGGTGACCATACAAAAAGCAACATTTCCTTACATGGCTTGCAGGCCTTTAGGTGTTCCCAGATGAAAGGTCATTAGTAACCAACCTTTTTTGTGCTGGTGATTTTTATCATCTAAGTGGAAGAACCTGGAAAGACTATCTGCATCCCCTGTAGGGACATAGATCCACCTTAGCAACTTGGGGTTTTCCCTTCTCATCTGCATTAGCCATTTGAATGGCCTGGTCAGTTTGAACTGTGAAGTGAGTCCCAAACAAGTAGGGTCTTAGCTTCTGCAAGGAACAAACCACGGCAAAGGCTTCCCTCGAAGGCACACCAATGCTGCTTCCTCGGAAGGAGTTTCCTGCTGATAAAACCAACTAGCTGATCCTGGCCTACAACATTCCCTTGGAACAACACTGCACTTATCCCATGTTCAAAGGCGTTTGTCTGGACAATATACCTATTTCTGAAGTCAGGGACCTTCAAGACAGGTGATGAGCAAAGTGCTTCCTTGAGAGTGTCAAAAGGCTTTACACACTACTCAGTCCTGATAACGTTTCTGGGCTGCTTTTCAGAGGTCATGTCATTTAATGGTGCCGCTTTGGTACCACAGGCCTTCACGAATCTCCTATAGTATCCAGTCCGGCCTAGGAAGCCTGTTTCCTGGGTCTAGGTTTTAGGAGACTCCCAAGACAGGATGGTCTGGATCTTGAGCTGGATAGGTTGCACATGGCCCCCATCAACTTGGTGGCCCAGGTACACAACAGAGCCCTGCCCTATCTGGCACTTACTGTCCTTGATAGTCAGGCCTGTCTGTTGAAATGCCTGAAGCACTTCCTTGAGGTGGACCATGTGATCCTCCCAGGTGGAGCTAAATACAGCTATTTCAAGATACACTGCAGTGAAGCTCTCCAATCTTGACAGTACTCAATTCATCAACCCCTAGAAAGTGACGGGCATTTTTCAATCCACAGGGCATCACTTTAAATTGAAAGCTGCCTTCTGGTGTGGAGAAAGCAGGACTCTCCTTAGATCCTGGAGTAAGGGCAATCTGCCAATAACCTGATGTTGGGTCAAAGGTGCTCAGACACTTAGGTGCCCCCAACTTATCAATGAGCTCATCAGCTCTTGGAATGGGGTAGGCATCAGTCTCAGTTACTGCACTGAGGCTCCTGTTGTCTACACAGAACCTCATCTCAGGTTTACTCCCCTTGGGGTTGTGGTCGGGCACCAGTACAGGTGGGCTAGCTTATGGACTACTGGAGGGCTAAATTACCCCACCTCCAAAATCTTGGCAACCTCAGCCTTGTTGTTGGCCTTGACCAGGTCAGACAACCTGAAATTTTAACTCTTGACAGGCAAACTGTCATCGGTGTCCACATCACTTGTACACCATGTTGTCAGACCTGGAGGTCAGATAAAGCGACCCAGCAAACTGCTTCAGCAAGTGATAGCAGGTCCTTTGTTACTGGTCTGTCAGTGTGGGGGATCACATTACTCCCTCCACAGTTCTATTTTGGGTGTTAGTAGACAGGAGGTCTGGGAGAGGGTCACTCTCTTCTCCCTTGCCCCATCTGTCACTATCAACATAGTGATCTCTGACTTTTTATGGCTTAGCTTGAACCTGTTCACATGGATTACCCTGTGAGGATAATTGGGAGTACCCAACTCCATCAAGTAGGTGACTTCCCCCTTCTTCTCTAAAATGGTGTAGGGCCCAGTCTGCTTGTATTGTAAGGCCCTGAGTGTTACAGGAGTAATACCTACACCAAATGTCCTTGTGAGCATTCTACCATAAAGGACTTTTGGTCCTACCAGTGCTTGACATGCTCCTGGCTGGCCACAAAATATTTATTTGCCTTTTTCATGTACTCACCCACCTTTGAAGAGAGGCTCAGCACAGAGTCCACTATGTCCTGCTTAGATTATTTGAAGGGTCTTTCTCACCCTTCCTTAACCAAGCTGAGTGGACCTCTCACATGGTGTCAGAAGAGTAGCTCAAAGGGACTGAAGCCAACTCCTTTTGGGGGACCTCACTGTACACAAATAACAGGCATGGGAGGAGAATGTACCATCTCCTCCTGAGTTTCTCAGGCAAACCCATGATCATGCCTTGTATAGTTTGTTGAATCCCTCAAACCATTGCCTTGAAGATGCTATGGGGTGGTGAACCTGTAACTCACCTCACATTCTTCCCACATTGCCTTCAGATAATTGGAAATGAAATGTGTGCCTCTATCTGAAGTAACCTTGTGAAAATTCCAAGAAGGGCTCTAGCCACTGAAGGGGCAGTGACTGTTCTAAACGAAATAGCCTCAGGATATCTAGTGGCATGGCACACTACCACTAAGATTAACCTGTTATCCGAAGCTGTGAGTGGGTTTCGGTGACCAACAATGTCTATCCCCACCCTTTCAAAGGGCGTGCCAATCACTGGTAGTGGTATAAGAGGAGCCTTCGGCTTGCCTCCTGCCTTGCAGCTGACTTGGCAGGTCATAAAGGAGAGACAGAATTCATTGACCCGATCTCAGACATCTGGGGCCTGTAGAAGTGGCTGACTAACCAGGTTGTGGTCTGCCTGGGTGCCCAGCCAAGGAGATATCTTGGGTCAGGGTAAGGGGAAACTCCCTATACTGTAGAGGGACCAACAGTGTCCTGGATGCCCCTGGTTTGGGGTCCCTTCTCTCCCTGTACAGGCGCCCCTCCTTCCAGTATCCCTAATGAGTAGTACTGGTATCCCTGTGTGCCTGTTTAACAGCTAACTGTTGCAGGTCTTCTGAAGTGGAATAGGTCCTTTGTCCATTGCTCAGGTCCTCCCTAGAAGGACACCCTGCTTCTTGGAGATTTGTCAGATCTGACAGGTTTCCAGGAGTCAGTTTTTCTTTAGGCACCTGGCCTTTCCCCTGAGGGACGGGCTCCTTCTGACTCTCTGGACCTTTAAGTACTGGGTTACTAGCCATCCGGCCCCTCTTCTTGGCCAGATCTGGTCCATAGTTTCAGGCTCCAGGTTCCCTTGACTCTCCTTCAGGGCCTTCTGTGCTCTGGGTGTGACGCACACATGACACACACACATTCAGGTCAACCCTGCATTGCTGCATGGGTCAGCCTCTCTTCTTCTGCCTAAGAAGA
This sequence comes from Pleurodeles waltl, assembly GCF_031143425.1. Classification (NCBI taxonomy): domain Eukaryota; kingdom Metazoa; phylum Chordata; class Amphibia; order Caudata; family Salamandridae; genus Pleurodeles; species Pleurodeles waltl. The sequence continues at coordinate 432,509,774 of NC_090443.1, read as the reverse complement.
AGTTTCTAAGTCATTGCCTAGCAAACACTCCACTGGGATAGCAGGGAACACAGCTACTTCCTTTCGACCAGGAACTTCTGCCCACTCAAAGTCAACCACAGCCACATGGTGTGACATTGTTACATTGTCAGCATTGGCAATCTTGTGTATCTCCTCAGGTAGGACCTGGCTTGGGGAAAACAGTTTAGCTATGACCGTGGTTATTCTGCCATCTGTATCCCTCAGATCCTTCATGTCCGTCTCGTTGATTTTTGGCCACTGCCTATACTTCTCCAAGCTAAGAGGCCAATGGCCCAAATGCTCCATGTTCTCCCCACCCAGAGACACTAAGATGGCCACTATCTATCCTCTAGGATCTCTAGGGGCAACTTCCCATCCAATCCCTACATTAGCCAACCCTTTGAACCGGTCATCAGAGGGTACCTTTTTGATGCACATCCCCTCTCTTTGCCCTGGCTGGTTACATTCAAACCTCTTTCCATGATAACCCCTTACCCTTTGACTGGGATGTGGCTCAGGACTCCTCAACCTTACAAGTTTTTGGTGACTCTTTGGAACTATCTTTCTTTTTATTCTTCCTTCCTCTTTCCCTGAGAAGGGTCCTGACCATTTTTCTTCTGGTCACCACCCACGATCTTATTCGGTACCAGGGTTCTTACTCACTGGCTATCTTGCCCAGTTCCCGAGGGCTAGACAGCTTAGAGTCCACCAGATGTCGGTGCAACTTCTCTGAATGACACTTTGTCAAAATGTGCTCATTAAACAATAGATTGTAGAGACCCTCGGATGTATCCATTTTGTTGTCTTTAATCCATCCATCCATTAACTGAGGTGTCAAAGAAGTCCACCCATCTTTGGGTGCTACCTTTCAGAGGGTATCTAAGCTTCAGCTGATACTCTTCAGGAGTCAACCCAAAGAGTTTCACAAGGGCTGCCTTTATGTGAGTGTAAGACTCAGCTACCTCCTGCTCCAGTGTGAGTAACCTATCTCTACCAACCCCTCATACCAACTCCCACAGAAGTGTTCCTCAGTGCTGTGTCCCCACCTTCCTCATCTTGAGAGTTCTAACATATGAGGCCAGCCACTTGTCAATGCCGTCCCTCTGACCAGAACTAGGGGCAACCCCTTTGGGCAACATACACCAGAGGCAGCCCTGTCAGCACCTCCAGATCTGCTGCTGCCATCTTCTCTGAGCTCTAAGCCCAGCTTGGCCCTCCTTTCCTCTAGGGCCAAACTTCTTTGAGCCAGAGCTAAGGTCCCTCCTCCAAGTCCAGGGCTGCCAGGCTCTCCTGGATGGACCTCTGGTTGTGTTCAGAGCCAGCAGGCTTTGTGCCCTGGGACCCTCCAGGCCCCCCTCAATGGGTGCTATGGAAAATGGTACCAGGGCACTCCAGAAAGGCAGTCCAAATAATATCAAGTGGAAAAAGAAGTCCAAAGATCAAGCAGAGTTGTTATTCAAACCAGATTAGGCTTTAATTCCTTTTGTAATTCAACAAAACAGTCGTAGATGAACATGTTTCACAAACAGCCAACAAGTGTTTCATCCAAGGGACTTTTTCAAGGCGACTACGTGCTTGTATGGGAATTCATAATTAAGATTCTGCAAAATCAGGTAATCCAGGGTGTCCAATAGTAATCAAAAATGCTTCCTGGATAGCTTGGCTGAGCCCTTGAAACTTAATGGAGTAACGAGATGGGGACAGTTAATTGAAGATGGGCCAACTTTGAGTTGGGAGTCCTGGAATAATAAGACTCAAAGGACTCTATCTAGATTTAAGATTTTTCAATTGAATGGGTGGCTAAAAAGTCAGGGGGTCTCAGTCCAGACTCCACCCAAATGGAACAGGAGTTACAGATAGTTGATGGCAAAAAGAAGGAAGTCTCTCGATGGTACCAACATTTCTTATCAAGAGTAGAGAGTGTGTCGCAACCTTTATAGAAGAAATGGAGTGGACTTGTGCTGGAGGAGGAGTCGGAACAACTGTGGCAAGAATTGTTGGTTAGTTTATATTCAGTGGTCAAACCTGCAGCATTAAGAAGGAACCGCCTTTTTACCCTTCACAGAGTGTTCTGGACTCCCTAGAGTTTGGCAAAGATAAAGAGAGGTAGCTCTGTACCAGAGTGTAAACGCTGTGGTAGTTTAGAGGCAGGTGACCTTCATATGTTTGCTGCATGTCCTAAATTAAAGGAATTTTGGTCGGGTGGGTAAGACAATTTTGAACTCTTTGGGTTACTAAGTTGAAATGACCCCCGCCTAATTATGTTTGGGACTTTGACCTCAGAGTCTGATATGCCTACCTCCTTATCCCTTTCTTCTCCTTTTCCTAAGTTACATCAAAGAAAGTTGGTGTTTTATTTGATATTACTTGCAAGAAGGGGGGTCTGCAAAAGTTGGGTCCGACCTTTCCCCCCTAATTGGAGGGAATGGAGGAGATCTGTTCTTTGTTTTAAGGAAGTAGATAGAAGAGAAGTAAACAGGTTGGGGAAATCAGACTTGGGAATCATTAAAGATATGAGGTTTTATATGTATGTCTGTATGTATGTATTGTCCAATGATTATGTACCCCCTGACTTGGCTAGGTTGAGAGTTGGTCTCATCCTATGACCCAGAGGGTAGTGTCTCCCTGGGCTCACAAGGTTGGTAGCACCTAAATAGAGTTAATTGGTGACATTTTATGAGGACAAAAAAAAAGGAAGTCACACACCTAAGATAACCCCTGCCTTGCTCACCCCCTTGGTAGCTTGGCTCAAACAGTCAGGCTTATCTCAGCAGTAATGTGTAAAGTATTTGTACAGCCACAGGTCTGAGACATGTTTTCAGGGCTACTCCTGTGGCTCTTGCCAGACACACACACACAGTTTTAACACAATTTTAACACAGTGAAAACGCAAGAAAAGTACTCCACACCAGTTTAGAAAAATAGCCAATATTGCATCCTGCCCATGGAGGTGCTTTGGGCCTACTTCAGCGGTGACTTACATATAGTAAAAGGGAATGTTTGGGCCTGGCAAGTGAGTGCACTTATCAGGTTGAAATTGCAGTTTAAAACTGCACACACAGACACTGTAACGGCAGGTCTGAGGCATGTTTTCAGGGCTGCTCCTGTGGGTGGCACACTCAGTGCTGCAGGCCCACCAGTAGCATTGGATTTACAGGCCCTGGGCACATGGTGTGCACTATACTAGGGGCTTACTAGCAAATCAAATGTGCCAGTTATGGATAAACCGATCACCGATACAATTTAGACAGAGAGTACTTGCACTTTGTACTGGTCAGCAGTAGTAAGGTACCCAAAGTCCTAAAGCCAAAACAACAAGGTCAGAAAAAATAGGAGGAAGAAGGCAAAACATTTGGGGATAACCCTGTAAAAAGGGCCACTTCCAACACAACCCTTTCCCAGCCTAAAGCCAGGGGAGGCCAATCAATACCTTGCTGGACTTCCTAGACAATGGCCCACTACTGCAGGGGCTCTTGCCAGTTCCACGCCTCTCTGAACTCAGGTGGATCCCTCTATTTACACTCTCAGGGCTCACTGGCCTAAACTAGGGGGAACCCTTTTCCTCACCTAAGGACTCTATCTGTGCAGCACCTAACCTTACCTTGCTCACAGATGCATCGCAGTAGGCAGACAGTACCACCATGGCCGGCAGTGTGGTATTGCCCATTCAACCCCATGGGTCAGACTTCGGTTCCCCACCCACAGAAAGCTCTGACCACAAGGACAATAACCAACAGAGGCTACTGTCAGCTGGCTACACTCTAGCCCCTGTGTTTTTGGAAAAGTGGGGGGGGGGGGCAGTAGCCCCAGGTGCCTTGCACCCCTTTTCCACTTCACCTCCCACAAGTTCAGAGATATTATCCTGAGACTGGTCACTCAAATTAGGGTCTAGGCAGAGAAGAGGACAGGGGTGGGCTCTCCATCCTCCTCCTCCTGTCCTTCTTGATGGGGTACTGTACCTTCTGCTTGAGAGGGGTAGCCTCAGAAAACTGAACTGTGAGAGGGCCTTTGGTAACCATCCCTTCCAGTTTCCTGGGGCAACTCATTCCCCAGAAGGCAGTCTATGAGCATCTGGGGACTAGCTATGACCCTCCTCTGGGTCACCTCCCCACCACCATTCTAGGGATACCATGGCCATGAGGAGTAAGAAGTCCTGCCCATGGGCTGGTGTCACCGTACACACCTGACTGGTATACTGATCTGGGGAGACAAGCCTTTCCAACCTCATGGTATGGCTAGCTCCACTGTCCCTTAGAGTAATGACTGGGACCCCATTCACTGTTACCTGGTGGATGTGACATTGACCATCAACAGGGATCTCCCAATTAAAGGATATCATGGACTGGGCTATGACCTGCCCCTGGGGACTACCTCCCCCTAAGATGACATTGGCCACCCCTGTGCAGTAGCCACCAGTGTGGATGTTCTCAGGACAGACAGAGTCCCCTTTCTTGTGTCCTAGCTAAGAACACTCAAAGCAAGGGGGTTGAAAATAGGGCACCCTGGGTTCCCGCTCACCAGAACCTCCCTCCTTCCTGTGAGAAGGGACATAGGAACCTTTTTCTCCCCCTTATCCTGGGGCCTGTCTGTGTCTCCTTTGACCTCCCCCTCCTTCTGTTGAGGACCCTGCCCATCCTTGGCTGAGTCTCCCACATACAACTTCTTTTGGACCCTAGTGTAGACCCAGTGGTCCGCCTCCTTGGCAAGCTTCTTGGGGTCAGTAAGCTTGCTGTCAATCAACTGCTGGTGCAGTTCTGGAAAACTAAACTTTACAAGGTAACTCTCTGGAGTGGGACCTTACCTCCTGGCCAGGACATCCTTCATGGCAGGGTACCTCATATGATCCTCTATTTCTAAAGCCAACAAGATGGTGCTTCCCTCCACTAAGAAATATTTCAAACTGAAGCTCCCCCTTATGCGTCATCTTCTCCATCTCCATCCAGAGCCGCCTTTCCTCCTACCTGTCCTCCAGCTCCTCTGGGGTCAGACCTCTTGAGGAAACACTGCTGCTTGCCCTGGAAGATATCTTCCTCCCAGGCAGATCCTGGTTATCCACCAAATTCTCATGCAGGTTCTCCTCCTCTCCCTCCACAACAACATTCTCCTCCTCTGTGGGCTTATCAGCCTCCTTTGCTGCCAACCAGGCCCTCAGCGCCATTTTCAGCTCCTCCTTTCAAGTGAAGCCTTTAATAGGACACTTGAACTCCTTACAGAACTTTTTGAGCTGAGGCACTGAATAGGTTTCAAACCTCTCCTGCTCAAATACCAAATCCCCGGCAGCTGCTGATGGCTCCCCAGACTGAGACATAATTGTGGATAATCAAAAAGTTGCAAAGTTTCAAGAAGTCAAAAAGAAGAGACGGCCAACAAAAAGAAAAAAACAGTATGTGGTTGGGTACTGGTCTGTGATATGGAAGTAGGGTACTCCCATCATTGTATGTCAAGTACACATACAAGTCCTATCCTCACCGCTGAACACCAGTTTTAGAAATGGGGTCTCTAGTTGGCAGTGGTTTGTCCCCTGCCTAAGTAGAGACCCTCACTCTAGTCAGGGTAAGGGAGTCATACACCTAAGATAACCCCTGCTCACCACCTTTGTAACTTGGTTCAAGCAGTCAGACTTTTCTCAGAGCAGGCATTACATTTTTGATGCAGTGAAGTCGCAGAACAAAGCTATGAGATGTAGTAAACTTCACTCCGCCAGTTCTGCGTGGCTTTTAACATGGGTACGCTCAGTCTGCATACATTAAACCTACGCAGGTATAACGTGGGGCAGGGCTTTACAAACTGGTGCAGTGGTCCCATTACAACAGTTTGAAAATGTGGCACAGTGTGGGGGACTGCTTACACTGCCGCAGCGTAAAAAATAAGATGACTCTACAGAGGTGCAAAGGGCTTGTAAATAAATCTGTATATTTGGTTCTGCTTATTCATTTTGTGAATTTTATTCTGAGCTTAATGCTATTTCTTGATTTAAATGTGTAAGTGAATGATTTTAATCATTTATTGCGCCTTATGTAATGATTTCAACTTTTAGTAAACATTCATGGTTTCACATTCATATTTGTATTGCTTTCATTGTAAAGCCTAATGTGGTTTACATATTGCATTATAATTTGTTGACCAGACCCAGTTGAGGAGCAACAAACTCTTTAGGGGATTAACACTGCTCCTTGTCCATCCGAAGTGCTTTAAGTTGACAGAACAATGGTAAAAAACATCAAGGTTGCAGGCATCCTGACCCAAAAGGGCATGTGAGGGAGTCCAAAAGGACTCCTTACCATTACTGATTAGCCACAACATGGACAACGTGCAGCCATTACAGGACTCTAAGACTTGGTTCCCATCGAAAATCAGTACAAAAAGCCTGTATTTGAAGGTCACAAAAAGGAGCACATATAAAGGGTGGCATCACATTTTCGTCACAAAATAAATAATTTGCAGGAGATACTGTACTAATTTTAGGAATGGAAATGGGGTGCAGTCAAAGATTATTTTACCATCTGTAAAATGCTGATCTGCTAGCATTTGATGAACCATGGTTGAGAAAAAACTGTTTCCTCTCATGATATCTCATAGAGGTTATTAAAGGTATTTCAGATATTTTCTGTAAATTCATACTATTTTCCTCAGCCAAGTTAAAGTGAGACATACCAAATAAAACATACTTCAAATACAAGTTGTAGCCTGTCAGTCGATTCCCCAGTGTTCTTCTTCAGCCTCCCAGAGTATTTTAATGCATAAATAGTGTGGTGTCATTCTTACTTATGACAAAAGTGTGGAAAAGGTGAAACCAACCTTGTTGAATCAAAGCTGTTAAACTGAAAACATTTCCTTTAGAAATTAAAAAAATAAAGGGGTTCGTTTTGTGATAGAAATTAGGTTTAGGGGAGTGGAAAGCAAAACTAGGACACAAGTTCAATGGGTTTTTAATATGTTCCTCATCTATTTCAGCAAAACAGTATGATATACAGACTGAAAATGTACTTTCTATGGCTGCCACATTTCTCAAGTCCGTTGATAACTAGTTAGGCCAGTCCTGTTGTTTTTAGAGTTATGGGAATTGTAGTCTTATTTAACCAAGCATAAAAAGAGAACTGAAACAATTCTAAGAAAAAAACAGTGACTAGCATCCCTTGCCAAGCATGGAGCTGGGAATGTTGCCAGCTATGACTATCAACACCAGCAACAGCCAGCCATTTAACAATCAACTGCAGTTTTGCCACAATGTTCTAATGACCAACTGGAGTGCTAACATTTTATATTTATGACAAAAGTGTGGCACACCTGAACACCATGTTAATGGAATTACAGCTGTAAAACTGAAAGAATTTCATACAGCGAATGCTGCAGTAAATAAAGAAATGAGGGGGCTTAGTAACAAAAAAGTCCTCCAAGATGGCACCCAGAAAAAAGAGCCCAAATCGTGACACCACTCCAATGTTGTCCAAAAAACAACCCAATAACAGGAGTGTGCAAAACACTTAAGTGATTCTTACAGCAAATATTGTGATAAGTGATCAATTGGATATAAAACATAAATATGGCAATTAGTTTAAAAGCTCTTTGTCGCTGTATGAGAACTCAGAAAATGTCAACATTTTAGAAGACATGGGATGTTTAAAAAAATCAGGTAATGTATTTTCTCCATTGACTTCTATAGAAGGAGAGGCAAGTTCAGCCAGAAGACAACTGAAATCATACCGTGTATTGCTTTCAAAATCATGTTTCTCCCTTATGAATTGCTTTACTGGCTTGTGTGTGTAACCATATTTTTAGGTGAAAAATAACACTTTCATTTTGTTCATTTCGAAAGGAAATGCTTTAGGATTTACAGTTATAAATCCATCAAAATTACTTCATGTGTTCCACATTTTAGTAATCAATACAGACTGTTAGCACTTTAGTTCTTCATTAGCACTCTGTTGGGAGGGTGAGGGCAGGAGCACGGACTTGCATATCAAAGGGCAAGTGGGAGAGAGCAAAGGCAGTAAGCTAACTATGCCGGGCAGGCAAGAGGGTCAGTGGCAGCACAAAGGACCACGCAAGACAGGCGGGAGGGGCAATGGCAGAACAACGGACCACGTAGGACAAGGGGGAGAGGAGATGGGCAGTAAATCAACTATGCAGGACAGATGAAAGGGGTTGTGGCAGCCAATGCACCATAGAGAGCAGGAAGGAGGGGCAATGGCAGTACATCGGACTGCGGAGGGCAGGAGGTAGGTTGCAGGGCAGTGGAAGCACAATGGACCACACAGTGCATGCAGGCTGATGAGAGGCAGCACAATGGACCATGGAAACCATGAGGGACGTGGCAGAGACTTGCACATGGACAATGGAGGGGCGGGGGTGAGGCAAGTGCAGCAAGCTGACCACACAGAGCAGGCGGGAGAGGCAGTGCCGGCACAACAGACCATGCAGGGCAAGGTGGAGAGGCAGGGGTTTGCATATGGACAACAGAGGGCAGGGGATGGGAGCAGCAAGCTAATCATGCAGGCTGGATGGGCAGTAGAACCATAACAGTAGAGACAATATAGGGGTACACACACAGACGACGGAGGAAAGGCTGGAGGGGGTCAAGGGCAGCATGTTGACCATGCAGGTTATGTGGAAGGGGCAGTCTCAGCACAGCAAACCATGTATGGTACGCAGAAGGTTTAATGGCAACACAACTGATCACAGTGGACAAGGGGTGGGAGCAGGGGCAAGCACAAAGAACAAAGAGGCAGCATCTGGACATAGAACATCGGGCAGGGGAAGCACAAAGAACAAAGAGGCAGCGTCTGGACATAGACCTTCGGGCAGGGGAAAGGAACAGGTGCAGGGACAGCAAGCTGACCATGCAGGGCGGGTAGGAGAGGCAGTGGCAGCACAACAGACTACCCAGGTCAGGCAGGAGGGGCAATGGCAGCACAAAAGATCATAAAGGGCAGAAGGAAGGGTTAGGACAATGGATCATGGAGGGCAGGAGAGAGTATAGGAGCATGAATTTGGATGACAGAAGGCATGGGGAAGGGGTCCAGGATAGGGGCATCAATCAGACCATGCAGGAGAGACACTGGCAGTAGCAGGGCAGGCAGGAGAGAACTGGCAGCTCAATGGAACAAGAATGGCAGGAGGCAAGGGCACAGCTATGGACAACATAGGGGAGCAGATCATGCATAGCAAGCTAACCATGTAGGGCAAGGTAAGGGGCACTGGCAGCGCAATACACCATGTTAGGCAGGAGGAAGGGGGCAGGGGCATGTACTCGGACAGCAGAGGGCAGAAAGGACTGGGGCAGCAAGCTGACTAAAGAGGAAAGGACTGCATGGACAGGGACATCATACTGATGTCTACAAAAAAAGGTGATTGATGGAATCCTCGAACTACTCTCAACCAATGGTAATTACTCAGGGTCACTTCGCAGGCCATTGTTATTTTGCACACTATGCCACCTTAGTTTGAACCTGCCAAATGAAAGTCACTTGTGACCTTGATCCAATAGGAACGCTCCAGCCCGAACTGCCAGGCTGGGTCATCTCTGAACTGGAACACAAACAATCCAACACTGGTTTCACTGTTATTAGGGCTGACCGGTCTCACACAGTGCTAAACCCTCAGATCACTGGTTATCTTGCAGCCTCAAAACTTCATGCAACCAAAACAAGGTGTAACTAATTATCTGAAAGAAAATGTAAAATCATCCAACTGTAGATATTAGATAGAAATGTATTTTTATTGTCAGGGATGAATGCTCACATTTAGAAATATCTTTTGATTCAACATGATTCGTTATTGCCTGAAAAAACTTAGTTAATACTAAGCTATGGTTCTGCTCAAACGTGTAAAATCATTGACATTTACTAGTGATGTCTATGGACGTACCCAACACACATCATAGCTCATGCCGTTTGTCATGCTGTTGTCTTCATAGTAGTTTCCTTTGCTTCTGTATCATTGGCAAATTGGGTTGGTGAGCATGGAGAGCAGCATGAGGCATGACGTAGGTTGTATGGTCATTACCATAAATGGCAGATTTCAGTGCTTTAACACATGGACTCACAACCACACACACATCTAATTTCCTAGCCCCCTCCCCTGGCTGCTATGCTGTTGTAGCAGCCGGTCTTCATGTACAGGGTTTGGCCTATATGAAATAAACCGATTTTGAGACACACTGTACTTATCATTTGCAGGTTCAAATGTTTGTTGGACTATGCCAACTCTGTGCCAGCCACCCTTATAACTTCAGTACAGTTGCTTTATTGTTGATTTAACTTTCCCCATGCCAGTTAGCCCACATTCAAAGTAAAGGCCTGTACTAGTGTATTGCCTGACACAAAATGCCATTATAACCATTATAACCCTCCAGTGGGTCCCATCCGTAGGTTTTCTTCAAGAGCTATTAATTCATCATTTCTTATTTCATGCTGGCACCTTAAGTGATCACTATTTTGTGAAAATTCAAGACGGTAACAGTAAGGAAATGTTTAGGCAACTCATGGAGGATATAACACTGGATTGCAGACACAGTAGATTTCAGTTCTAGTAGTGTATAATTGCAATTTGTTTATTGGAAATGCCACATTTGCATTTCAAGTACTCTTCGCAGTACCTAACTCTTTTCAGTGTTCTTAATTTTCTTGGGATGTTAGGATGGGAGGGACAACATCACAGATTTCAAAATCTGACTTTACTCCGCTTATTTCTCACTGCAGAAATGAGGATCTTGCCACAAGAAGAAGGCGGCGCTGGTGGCGGTAGGTCTTGATTCAGAAGAAGCTGTAGCGAGAACAATTTGACAATGTTAAATAATGTTTTAATGTATTTATTTTGAAATATGTGTAATGCAGGTTGACATGTAATAGTTATTGTTGTTGTCAAGACTATGTTTAAAGTGGTGTTTATTTGAAGTCTAGCTCACATTGTAGGCAAAGACAGTGCTTAATTTGTAAATAAAGAGGTGCCGGTGCTCAAAGCCCTTCTCTTGAACACGAGACTGCTGTAATTAAATCTGCCAGCACCAAATACTGAGGCAGCGTAATCCTGAAGCCATCTCTGGCCTCTTCAATCCATTTACGGCCACACCTGCCCCTTCAGCTCATCCTGCAACTTTCTACTTTCACCCTTCATGACGCTTTTTTGTTTTTCCTTCTTCCGTCTTTCTCATATGTGTCTTTTGCTCGCCGCAAATGTTTGAGGCAGAAGAATAAGCCCCGGCCCTCACAAATAAGTGCCGGTGCTCAGCACCGGAAACAACAAGCACAAATTAAGCACTGGGCAAAGATGACATGACTAATGGGTCACAGTCTTAAAAAATGTGACGTAATGCAAAATAAATTGAAATGTGGCATAAAAGCGACAAACAAGACGATTTACATCAGGTGAATTACCAAAACACTGGCGACAAAACTTCTCACTTGCAGTATAGACACTAGATATACATGATACTTTCAAGAAGCCTGTGACCAGTTGTAAAGTGTGGGGCATCCAGATTGGTCTGTGATGGCCTTCCTGAATCTCCAGAAGTAAGGACAATCATCTGTGCTAGACACTCTGCCGGTATACCTCTATATATGTGTTTGAAATCTGATAGAGACTACAAGCCACAGATTTCTTACCTTAGAATTACCCTCAGGAGTCAGACTGGATCTGGAAATTTTTCATTAGTACCCATGCACACCAGTAGGTGATGTTGTTTGGGTCAGTGTGGCATCAGCAGCGTTGTCCGCACTGGGAGTGATGTGCACGGTGCCTCTATACATGACAACCCGGTGCACAGACGTCAGTTTTTTCCTTTCCACACCTGTCAGCGCAGATCTGAAGTGAGCTATCTCAAGTCATTTTTTCACTGACTGTTTCTTGACTTTCTGTCAAAGTTTTTCAGCTCTTTTTCCTGGTGTGACAGGGATGTCCACTAGCAAACCTGGCTTCAAGCCCTAACACGCCTGTTACCGACAGATTTCTGTGATGGACGTTCATAGTGTTTGCCTCTGGTGCTTGGAGAGCGACCACAACGCAAAGTCCTGCATCGACTGCCTTGCCATGCACCCCAAGGCCATGAGGAAGCGGTCCCTCAAGCTCCATGCTGCTTGACATGTGACTTTGCGACGGCCTGGATCCTGGTTGAGAGGAGGGTCCAGGGATCCTTCTCAGATCCATCAATCTTCGTCAAAGTTGTCCAGGTGATCAGTTAAGTCCCTCAAAATGAAGAAGAGTAAGAAGTGAAGAGGTCTTCGACTTCACCTCGTCTGTCGAAGTATTACGACAAGACAAGGGAGTGTCGTCATTCAAGGCCTCGCTCCGCAAATGAGCCTGTGCCTGGGCTGGCTCTACACCTCCCCGACTTTCCGCGAGTCAGAGTGACCCCTGCCCAATAACAAAAATGTTATGAGGTATTGCACCTCATATTAGCATGTCCCATCCCTGCCAGCATGACTTTGGGCCCCACAGGTTGAGGAAGGGCCCCTTCTGATTTCCTGCTGGCAGGTCCAACCCAGTGCCAGTCAGGCCCCTTGGATCCATGGATATATCCAGACTGGCACCAGTTGTACCACCTCGACCTTCCCTGACACCGATGTGGACACTCCTGGCACTGCCTGTGCCCTCCATTGGCACCATCCCCATTCTAACCCCTGACTGTGACACAGAACTGGAGGGGTGACGCATGATGCTGACTCCACCGCCGTTTGGAGCCTTGCCCTCCAGACCGGAGCCTAAGCCCTATTCCTGGGAGGGGCCACTGGACCCTGAGGTATAGCATCCCCTAGACCCCAGCATGGACTGGTGTGATGAACTGGCAGACACTAGAGGACAAGCCACCTCTCCAGATACTGGCAAGGTCTCTACTCCTACCATGGCTATTAAGGAGGGAGCTCCTTTTGCTATGGTAGTGATGGTCCTGGACCCTAGCCCTCCCTCATAAAAGTCAAGACTGATGTCTTGACTAGGGGTGGGAGAAGAATTCTGCTCCTCAGAGTGCGGAGTTCCAAAAAACTCTGCGAAGTGATGCGGTAAGTTGGCGAGCACAAGTGAAACTTCTGAACGCAAGCAGTCATGTGAGCCCACGACCACTAGATTGAGAGAGCTGCCGCTCACGTTGAGGAAGCTGCCGTTCAGGTAGAAAATCTACTTGAGTGGCAGAAAGAAGTTAGTGCCCTCTGGCGCTCTGCATGAAGCAGTTTGTGCTGATTTTACAAAGCTGGAGATATCAGTGCGAATAGTACGACTTACCCAAAGTCCGCCGCTCACAGTACTCCGCATTGCACAGTTGAGTTTTTCGCCCACTTCGCGAAGTTCCGCATGGCAGAACTCCGCAAACTCTGCCCAGGCCTAGTCTTGACAGAGGTGCTTCAGCCAGGAGTGACTACCTCGGAACCGCTTCTCCCTTTTAATGAAACCATACTCTCCCAAGCTTTGGTAGATGGGAGGGATACAGCCAAGTTCACAATCAAATGTGGGCTGAATACAAAGGACTTCCTAGGCAGAGTGGTTTCTTGGTTGGTGGCTGTTAGAAATGGGGTCTCGGTTGACAGTCAGGTTACCCCCTGTTCAAGCAAGGACCCTCACTCTAGTCAGGGTAAAAGAGAATCACCCTTAGCTAACCCCTGCTTACCCCCTTGGTAGCTTGGCAGAGCAGTAGGCTTAACTTCAGAGTGCTAGGTGTAAAGTATTTGTACCAACACACACAGTAACTAAATGAAAACACTACAAAATGACACAACATAGGTTTAGAAAAATTGGAAATATTTATCTAAACAAAACAAGACCAAAATGACAGAAATCCACAATACACAAGTCAAGTTATCAGTAAAAATGCAAAAGGAGTCTTTAAGTAGTTTTAAACACACACTAACACTGAAAAAGTACATTGGGTGCGTCAAAAATAACCCAGCACGGGCGAGTGTGCATCAGAAAGGGCTTGCGATGCGTCGATTCCACTCACGAGGGGGACCTTGCGTCATTTCTCCTTTCGTCTGGTGCTTCGTTCCTTCTCTCAGCAGGAGAGTGAGGCGTCGATCCGGCCAGCACTCTCGGGTCCGGGCAGTCCTTGCATTGTTTTTACATGCCCAGCACTACTTGCGTCGGAAATCCAGCTGCACGATGATCTGAAAACCACGCAGCGTAGGTTGCGATCTCCCAGCCTCCGTCAGCGATGCTGTGCATCATTTCTCCTGCTCCGTGCGTCGATTTTTTGGTCGGGTTTCCAGCGAGCATTGATTTTCAGCCGCGGAGCCAGCGGCGCGTCGTTTCTTCAGCCGCAGATCAGAGTTGCGTCGATCTTTTCCCCACACGCCGCTCTGTGCATGGATTTCCTTTTCTTTAGGCTGCCAGGTTCTCCTTTCAGGGTCCCAGGAACTGGATGGAAACCATAGGGCAGAGTAAGAGTCTCTCCAGAGACTCCAGGTGCTGGCAGAGAGAAGTCTTTTCTGTCCCTGAGACTTCAAACAACAGGAGGCAAGCTCTAAATCAAGCCCTTTGAGAGTTCTTCTCAAGATGGAAGGCACACAAAGTCCAGTCTTCGCCCTCTGACTCTGGCAGAAGCAGCAACTGCAGGATAGCTCCACAAAGCACAGTCACAGACAGGGCAGCTCTTCTTCGTCAGCTCTTCAGCTCTTCTCCAGGCAGAGGTTCCTCTTGTTTCCAGAAGTGTTTCTCCAGTCTGTGGTTTTGGGTGCCCTTCATATACCCAATTTCTCCTTTGAAGTAGGCCTACTTCAAAGTAAAGTCTCTCTTGAATGTGAAGTCCTGCCTTGCCCAGGCCAGGCCCCAGACACTCACCAGGGGGTTGGAGAATGCATTGTGTGAGGGAAGGCACAGCCCTTTCAGGTGTGAGTGACCACTCCTCCCCTCCCTCCTAGCACAGATGGCCCATCAGGAAATGCAGACTACACCCAGCTCCCTTTGTGTCACTGTCTAGTGTGAGGTGCAACCATCCCAACTGTCAAACTGACCCAGACAGGGAATCCACAAGCAGGCAGAGTCACAGAAATGGTTTAAGCAAGAAAATGCTCATTTTCTAAAAGTGGCATTTTCAAACACACAATCTTAAAATCAACTTTACTAAAAGATGAATTTTTAAATTGTGAGCTCAGAGACCCCAAACTCCACATGTCTATCCGCTCCCAAAGGGAATCTACACTTTAATCAGATTTAAAGGTAGCCCCGATGTTAACCTATGAGAGGGACAGGCCTTGCAACAGTGAAAAACGAATTTAGCAATATTTCACTGTCAGGACATGTAAAACACATTACTATATGTCCATACACTGCACCCTGCCCTTGGGGCTACCTAGGGCCTACCTTAGGGGTGTCTGACATGTAAGAAAAGGGAAGGTTTAGGCCTGGCAAGTGGGTACACTTGCCAAGTCGAATTTACAGTTAAAACTGCACACACAGACACTGCAGTGGCAAGGCTGAGACATGATTACAGAGCTACTTATGTGGGTGGCACAACTAGTGCTGCATGCCCACTAGAAGCATTTGATTTACAGGCCCTGGCACATCCAGTGCACTTTACTTGGGACTTACTAGTAAATCAAATATGCCAATCATGGATAAACCAATTACATACACATTTTGTAAAGGAGCACTTGCACTTTAGCACTGGTTAGCAGTGGTAAAGTGCCCAGAGTAACAAAAACAGTAAAATCAGAGTCCAGCACACATCAACAACCTGGGGAACAGAGGCAAAAAGTTAAGGGAGACCACGCCAAGGATGAAACGTCTAACAGTGGCCTTACGGCATCATGCCCTCCTGAGAATGACTGGCTTTTGTAGGATGTCCAAGCCCTCTTAAGGACATGCACAATGATGGCTTTTCCTCTCTTCGGGGCAAGGCAGACTCAGCGTTGGAGCACTTCAAGAATAGCAGAGCTATGGCCAGGTCTTTCTGCCTTCCCAGGGCCCTCTGCTACCCCAGGCTGCCTTTCACTCCTTTCATGGCCACGAATGAGATTCCAGCCACATCCTTATCCACCCAGCCACCACAGCACGCAGGCTCCCCAGCCTCTGTATGGCCGAAGACCTGGTACCCCCAGACACCTTGGACCTGGAAGCCAAAGGTCAGGCCAGTCCACCACCCTCCGGCACTCACAGCCTCCAAACCTCTTTAGTTTGCCCTCCAACCATAATGGGCAACCAGTGGGAGGCATGATTCCCAATCACCTGCAACACTGGAGATCTATAACATCACTCTTGCTCAAGTCTTGTCCACCCAAGACCCTGGAGACTGGATGGCAGCACTGGACTTGCAGGATGCATATTTTCACATTCCTGCCCACAGATGTTACCTGCAATTCATAGTGGGCCACAATCACTTATAGCACCCCGGGTGTTCGACATGGTGATGGTAATGAATGAGCTCAACTAGGGAAATGAAGGGTACCAGTCTTTCACTATTTAGATGACTGGCTGCTGAAGGTGGGTTCATCCCAGGCAGTCATCTCCCACCTCCAGATTATGGTGGACCTCCTACACTCGCTGGGATTCACTATCAATGTGCTTAAGTCACACCTGATTCCTGAACAGGTGCTCCCTTTTATCTGAGCTGTTCTATTCTAGGTTTCAGTGCAATTCACTCTGAGGCTTCTGGGACTCATGGCCTACTGCATCCTGCTAGTGACACATTTCTGCTGGCATATGTGGGCTCTACAGGGGGACCTGAAGTTTCAGTGGCTGCAGCATCAGGGGAACCTCTCCAACATGGTCCAGGTCTCAGAGAGAACTACAAAAGATATGCAGTGGTGGTTAACAAACAGCATTTGGGTTAGTGGCAGACCCCTCTTCCTTCTCCAATCAGATCGGACAGTGGTGACAGATGCACCGCTTCTGGATTTGGGTAGCCATCTCAGAGAGATGGAGATCAGAGGCCTCTGGTTTCCCACTGAATCTGAACTCCACATCAACCTACAGGAGCTCTAGGCTATCCAAATGGCATTGAAAGTCTTTCTGCCCTCCATCAAGGGAAGGCTGGTGCAGGTGTTCACAGACAATACCACCACCATATCATACTGCAGCAAACAGGGCAGGGTGGAGTCCTGGACCCTTTGTCAAGAGGCTTTGAGTCTCTGGACATGGCTGGAACAGCAGGGCATAGCCCTGGTGGATCAACATCTGGCAGGTTCCCTGAACGCCAGAGCAGATGAATTCAGCCATTGATGCCTAGAGGATCACAAATGGTGTCTCCATCCGGGGGTGGTGTAAGGTCTCTTTCAGCAGTGGAGAGAGTGTTGGTTAGATCTGTTCGCCTCTACACAGAACGCTCAATGTCTGCAGTTTTGCATGCTGGAGTTTTCAAGGAGGCTCAAGCTCAGGGACGCTTTTTGTCTTGAGTCGTGCTCAGGCCTCCTGTATGCCTTTCTGTCCATACCACTCATGCCCAGAGTTCTCAAGAAGATCAGGAACAATTGGGCTCAGAGAGTCTGGTATCTGGAGTTTATCTGCAAGAGTACTGATCCTCTGATCAGACTGGCCCTTTGGGAGGATCGTCTGTCACAGCAGCAGAGGAGGGTCCTCCACCCGATTCTGTCAACTCTCCTCCTTCTTGCGTGGAGATTGAGTGGCAACACTTGATGGCCTTTAAACTTCCTCCTGAAGCCTGTAATATTATTCTGGCCGCAAGGCATCCCTCCACCAAGACGGTGTATGCCTGCCAATGGCAAGCAATTGTAAATTATTGCCGACCCGCTTTCTGACTCTCTCTGATATTCTTCTTTTCATCCTTTACCTTGTCCAGCAGAGCTCTGACCAATCCTCTCTCTTTAAGCCCCCTATTGTAAATAGATTTCTTAAATGACGTTTACATGTTTCCCCCTTCACAGTTCATTATGCCCCAGCGGGACCTCAATTTGGTTCCCACCTCCCTAATGTGTGCTCTCTTTGGGCCTCTGCATAATAAGACAGCCTTTCTAGTGGCAGTAACATCTGCCCAGAGGTTAAGTAAGCTGCAGGCTTTGTCATCCAAACCCCTATTGCTATCTGTATTCCGAAACAAACTGGTGCTTCACACTAGGGCTGCTTTCCTCCCGAAAGGAGCCAGTCAGTTCCCCCTGCTCTCTTTTTACAGTCCTCCACATCTCTCTAAAGAAGAGGAGCAACTCCACCGTCTGGACCCAAAAAGAGAGTTGTCGTTCTACCTTGACAGCACAAGAGAGTAGTGAGTGGATGACCAGCTCTTTGTTGGGTATGTTGGAGAAAAGAAAAGTTGGACAGTGCACAATCAGACCATTTCATGCTGGGTTATTCTCTGTATAAAGATCTGGTAGAGATTTCCTAAGAAGCAGCCTCCTGAGGGCTTGTGGGCCTATGCCACTAGAGGAAAAGCTGTGACCACTGCGTTAGCACGTAGAGTCCCAGTCCTGGACATCTGCCAGGCAGCAACGTGGGCTGCCCTCCACACATTTACCAAACACTGCTGCCTGGACAGTCAGGTCTACAGGGATGTGCATTTTTTTTCATTTGGTCCTGCAGGACTTCCTAATTTAAATTTGTCCACAGTCTCATCACAGGTGTATCTATTCAAAGGTAAGAAATCTGAGGCTAGAAGTCTCTATCAGATAAACAAGTTACTTACCTTCGGTAACGCCTTATCTGGTAGAGACAATATCTAGCTGCAAATTCCTTAATGACCCACCTATCCTCCACGCTCTGCAGACAGATTTCTAGGGTTAGGGATGATCCCTTTCAGGACCCGAGTTTGGACACGCCAGTTTTAGTGCACTTCATGACTGCTCTCCTGGCGTGGAAAGTCCTGAAAAGTAGCTGACTTCAGTGCGCTGAGGTGGTGCCTATACATGCAGATGTCACTTCCGGAGCGGACGACGCCACACAATGCCAACCAATGCCACCTACCGGCGGTCAGATGCACTGCTCACGAAAAATCTTCTGGATCCAGTCTGACGCCGGGGGAAATTCAAAGGTAAAGAATCTGCGGCTAGATATTGTCTCTATCAGATAAGGCATTACCAAAGGTAGGTAACTTCTTCTTTAGGGCTGGGATAACTGAGCCATTGTAATGACCTGCTAGTGGAGACAACATATGTCTAGGAAGAATTTGTATCACTAGCTAAAGGAATAAAAAGGCAAGAAGGTACCTATTAATAGTAAACTGGGTAGTTCTCCTTTACCTTTTCATCTTGCCACATATGTGTTTTCAGTGCAATTTCAAACTCTGGAGGAGAGTGGTAGGCCAGAATGTTGGATAGTAGTTCCTGTGAATGGGAGCCTAACAGGTAGAAGCCCTGTAACATGAAGGCAGCACAGTGTGACTTAGGCAATGGATCTCAGATAGTTTGTGAGAGGACTGGCCTTTTATAAATTTGAGTGCAAGTGTTAGTTGGTAGTGTAATTTAGTAATTCTGCATTACTCTTTGATGCAGAACTAGCAATAATAAAGTGATTAGGCCTGCATGTGTAATAAAAAGTAACGGGTAAAACAATTGTACTGCAAGAGCAGATCTAGTGACTGCGAACAGCCGTTTGCCATTGTTATTTGTTTTCTGCTGCATTTAGTGCTATTTCATGCCGAAAACTGAACCCTCATGTCCATTTTCGATGCGAGGGTGCATTATGTGCTAAGAAAATAGCGCTAGATGCCAGGAGTAAGTTGGGGGAAATTTCTACCCCCAACAGCACATTTAGCACTATTTCTTAGCACAAAATGCCTTCTCGCACCCATTTCAGATGTCAAGGGGATATTTTGTGATAAGAAAATAGAGGTAACTGCCAGAGGCAAGTTATGTGAAAATTCTACCCCAAGACCATGTTTAGTGGTTGCAAGGGGGACATTTTTGCATTAAGAAATAGCGCTAAAGGCAGAATTACTCCTCTTTAGTAATTCTACGTAATCTCACCGGTAATTCTGGATGACTACACTACTCAATTACTCAAATTTAATTAATCAAGCGACAACCACCCCTAGTTTGTTTAGTGCCATTTTACTGACTGAGCTTGCTGACCTGAGGAAAGTATGCTGAGGTGCCAGTACTCCTTAATAGACACTAAGTTAGTCAAGCATACTAAATACCAACTTTCCTTCCATTAAATAGGCTGAGCATGTGGATCTACCACATGTTCATCACTTTAAAGTGTGCTGCAGGAGCTGTGTTAGTAATGCAGGCTTCTGATGGATACTTCTAACAGTAGACTCCTCTCGTCTTGTGAATAACCCCAGGCACCATACTGGATCAGGAGATTTTTCTCAGCATTGCTCCGCTCGCCAGCATGTGGCATTGTGTGGTTCCACGTTGACTTCACCATGCCCCAGGAAGTAACAATGGAGATGAGTATAAGCTCCACCGATGCTCGCTGACATCAGTTCCTTTCTTTCTGTGCCTTTAAATGCAAATTCAGATCTTTCCCTCAAACCTTTTCAACTTTTTTTATAAGATCTTTTGTGAACCAGATTCACCTTTGGTGTGCACCAGAACATGCTTCTCCTAAACAACAGAGTTTAAGTCTTGTAGGGACTGTCACATATAGATATTTGTGACAGATCCCGACAAGGTCTGCTGCTTGTGTTTAAGGTTGTTGCATGAATTCAAGCGAGGGCTGCACCTGAATGAACCCAAGGCATTCCCAAAGGACTGAAAAGCCAAATTCTGCGTAGCCGAACACAGACAAAAGGAGAACATGTCCCAGTCCCAGTCAAACTTTAGGACAGGAACTCGCATCTGCACTCAAGGCCATTCTTGTGTCGTGTTCTTCCCTTTTAAAGTCCTCCGTTAAGTTCAAGAAAAACAAAAACAAGAAATTGAAGCAGTATTCCTCCCCGCCCTGTTACTATCGACCCAAGAAATTGCACGACTTCAAGGGGTCCCTTGATCTCATTCTTGATTTTTTACAGAAAAACTGAGCCATCACCTTATTCTGATGCAGCCCGAGTTTCCTGGTCTATCAGTGACATCACAGCAGAAAGAGATTTTCCTAGAGGCCATGCTCTGCATATTTGGCACCCTTCTTGCTCCTTCTAGTGTGATCCGTTCTGGGCTGGGTTTTACTGACGCTTAGGCTGGACAGTCAGTACAAGCGTGATGCTTCAACTCCACATCTGGATAAGATCCACTGGCTTCTTGGATGACATCCAAGCTTCACCAATGCACATGTAATTTGATGGTACCTGTCTGTTCAGAGATAATGCACCTCGCCACTAGAGCGCCTCAAGGAATGCAGGGACATTTTTACTCCCTAAGCCTTTCTGTGGCCATGCAGCAGCATCCCCAAAAACTTTGCCTATTTTAAAGTTCCAGAAGGTGTTCGGCATGAACTCAGTGCCAAAGTCCCTTCCCCAGCAACTGACCACTAGACCTTTCAAAAGATCACAATCTAGCCAACAACATCCATGCAAGCAGGGGCAGCATACTGCCTAATCTCCTGCCACCCACTTCAGCTTCCAAGCTGCTTTCTTTTGACACTGGCTGCAGATGGCTACCCTGTAGGAGACAGGATACATTATTTTCTCCAAGGGTGGCAAAGCATCACATCTGACAAATGGATACTGCAAATCATTCAACAAAGCTACACCCTGCTATTTCTGACCTATTCATATCAGAGTGGCATTCGGAAGACCAGTTATCCATTCTGCTGCAGGATGTTCAGGCTCTTTTGAATAACGGAGACATAGAGCCAGTGCCAACACTACAGATAGGGACTGGATCTTATTCTCATTATTTCCTGGTGCCAGAGAAGAGTGGCAACTTCATCCTATTTTGGATCTTCACCCTCTCAATTTCTTCCTGAAAAAGGACACATTCAAGATGGCCATGTTGGTCCAGGTTCTATCTATCCTATTTTCAGGAGACTGAATGGTAGAGCTGGACCTGCTGGACACCTATCTTCTTATTGCTATCCTGAGGCCCATATGCATTATCTGCTGTTGGATCAAGAGCATTTTCAGTTTTCTGTGCTCCATTTCAGCCTCCCCAGTGCCTTTTTGCGTTCTCAAAAGTGATACAGTGGCTGCAGCACATCATAGGTGGTTGTATATAGCAGTCTTACCCTACCTTGATGACCGGCTGTTAATGACGTACTCCCCAAAATCAATCATGAACCACGTCCAGACAACAGCAGACGTCTTGACATCTTTCGGGTTTTTGATCCCTGTACCGATGTCACACCTAACTCCTTTGCAGTGGCTTCTGTTCTTTGAAGCTTTTCTGGATCTGGTGTAATTTTAAGCCTTTTCTCCAGATCAACGAGTATGGGACATATGGGCTACTATCCCAATGTTGCAGCCTTGGTTCTGGATCTCAGTGAGCATGGCTCTGATGTTTCTCAGAAGTTGTGGGTGAAAATGTAATATGTCATAGTAATTAGTGATATAAGTACATTTGTGTTGCTTTTTGAAGGGAAATTACAGAAAATTATGCAATATCACCCATTCTCGTAATTATGAATAATTTGGCATGAAAGTCCTACCACAGGAGCACAGGAACAATGTGAGTGCAAGCAGCTGCTGGCTGCTCCTGTTCGTATTCTGCTGTAGTTAGTGCCATTTTGGATGTGAGGGGTGGTTTTGCGTTAAGAAAATGGCACTAGATGCTGGTTTATACTTGTTGCATACTGCCTAACCTTGCATCATTGTGCTGTAATTACACGTAAAAACGCTGCAGAAAATTACAGAAATTATGCCCACCTCTAGTTCTTAGCCTCGTGGCCTCCTACATCCTGCATCCTTCTTGTGAACTACGCCAGATGGCACATGCGTGCTCTACAGTGGGACCTGAAGTCTCAGTGGGATCAACACTAAGGGAATCTTAACAATTTAATTCAGATTTCAGATGAGACTATGAACATCAGGTGGAATTTAGGATCCAGAAGGCTCTGTGCGTCTGCAACTGCCTGAACTTTCAGGGCATTTCCCTGCTCGCGACCCCACCTGGCGGGGTCATTAAATTCAAGGTGACAAACATAGCCACTGATGCCTAGCGGATCACGAAAGAAAATAAGTTACTTACCTGTAACTGTAGTTCTCCAGTATTGGAATCTTTCATAGATTCACATGCAACCCATCTCCAAACTACCCACGTTCTAGGCATTGGTGTATCCCACTGTGCCTGAAAATGTAGGAGTCATGTGTACTCCCTGGAAATGTGGCTACCATGTCAGTGATGACATAATGTGCGTCACATACCACCTCTATGTTCAGTGAGTGGGTACACTTCTGATTGCAGAACAGATATTCCAGGTTTGCAGGAGGGCATATTTGTATATGTGTCCTGTCTACACACCCTATTACATGGGGGAAGTTGGCAATTCTGTAGAATTCCAACTTGGTGCTGTTGATTTCTGCCTCATTCCTGGGTAGGTATATGTATCTGGACATGTGTGTGAGTATGGCATCTAAGAAACATCTGAAGAACCGTGAGAGTCCACTTTGAGATACCCCACCTGCCACTGCAATGACCCCCTGATAGCTACCCGAGGCCAAGAGGTGCAGTGTGCATAGCACTTGCACATGTGTGAGGATGGCGCTGCCGCTCACAGTCTGTCGTTGAAGCTGCGGATTGAGTAGATCTATTAATTCTAATATTGCTGCACTGCTGAGTCTGTATTTATCATATATCTCCTCCTCAGTTTGTTGGAAAAGTGTCTGCCTGGTTCTGTATATCCTCTCCTGTCTCTGGCTCCTCCTCCTCCTCTGCTGGGCGGCGTGGACTCTCCTCCTCCTTGCTCTCACATATATTTCAGCCATCTTGAGTAACCCAGATGCCTTCTGGGTCTCCTTTTATACTTTGGTTATGGTTACCACCTGCTCTGAGTTAGTGGTAATTTGGGTGTGCAAAATGGGCTTTTTGCAACTAGTCGCAATTTGCGAGTGCCTTTTTAATATGGTTTGCGACTCGCAAATTGCGTCTCCCTATTTGCGAGTCTCACAATGGGGTCACAGAATTTGCGAGTCAGTAATGGCTCACGTCGCAATTTGCGATTCGGAAATGGGGTTTTTGCATCCCATTTCCGATTTTGCGGGGTCGCAAATTGCGATTCGGGCCATTTTCTTACTCCAGTATTGGAACTTTCATAGATTCACATGCTTGAATCAGAGTAGAGAGCAGTACTTATGCATATTGTACCATTGTAACCATATATGATGGAAAACACGCGCATATATAAAACATAAGTATATACATCTATATAAATATATAGAACTATATACAGATATATATATGTGAACAAGGTCCGGTGTGACTGAAACGCGTCAGGGGATTCCTGATATTTGTTTTGCCGTGATCTCACAAATGGAATAAAGTAAATCAATAAGGCACAACGTCGGAGTGCGGTTTCTCTTTTTAAACAGAAAAGAGAATTCATCTAATATATATATATATATATATATATAAAATAGAAAGAGAAACGCTGCACTCCCGGAGATTACATCAGCTGAATATTTATTCCAATCAGTAAAGCATTTTGGCACCACAACGCGTTTCGACATCCGTCTTTATCAAGTGGTTTCCGCCATCAAGAGTAACAGGCGGCATGCTGGTACTTATAGTTCTCCCTATTGGCTGCAGCTGAAACATTGGCAAGGGAATTACGGTTACACCGTCATTTCATTAATTTGACTCATGTGAGTAATATACTTGAAAATCAAAAAGTCACCAGGGTAATCTCACGTTCGAATTGTGTGTTTTAACAAAATTAATATCACCAAAGTCTGCATGGTAGCTTAATCAAAAAAACGAACGTGCAACAGTAGAAATCCACCTGATGAAAACACTTTGTTCTTTTTGCCAAATAATTATGCCAACGTTCCAGAACACTCTCTCCTAAAGAATCACAATGTTCACAGTAATCACAAGCCTCGAGTGATTGTCATCCGACTGCATTTTCAAAAAACCTTCACGTTTGTAAATGAAATCAATTCAAGGGTCTCCACTGCATCCGATCTAATTATAGCAGCCTTGTTCTTCAAACAGCCGTGAAGTATATTCACTCGTACTCTGCTATTTCACTCGATTCTTCCATCAATGTCATTTAAATATTTCCACCTAATCTGCGCAGTCAAATTGTTCCAGTATGCAAGTAATAACATGTTTTATTGCTCACCTGCGCCTCAGAGCCCAACGTGTAAAAATAAATAAACGATGAAAGTCCATCTCCGGGCCCCAAAATTTCGGGCCACATCAGCAATAAAGTTCAGGGCAACCACATCCCCTCTAGTGCCAAGGGGTAGTGCCTTTCACGAAGAGAGCACTAGGCATTGTAGAGGTGAGACAGTCATCGTCAATAAATCCTCCAGTGCTGTGCACCATGCAAGAGATAAGTATCTCTCTGCCTTCTTCAAAATTCCAAACCCAAAGCCGGGCACCATCGCTGTGTGTAATTTAATCAAACTCCAAAGGTCGGTCCTAACAGCAATGTGCCTAACTGTCGGTGCTGCGTTGGGGCAAAGGACCAAGCCCATAATATAAAATAGAAAGAGAAACGCTGCACTCCCGGAGATTACATCAGCTGAATATTTATTCCAATCAGTAAAGCATTTTGGCACCACAACGCGTTTCGACATGCCTAGTGCTCTCTTCGTGAAAGGCACTACCCCTTGGCACTAGAGGGGATGTGGTTGCCCTGAACTTTATTGCTGATGTGGCCCGAAATTTTGGGGCCCGGAGATGGACTTTCATCGTTTATTTATTTTTACACGTTGGGCTCTGAGGCGCAGGTGAGCAATAAAACATGTTATTACTTGCATACTGGAACAATTTGACTGCGCAGATTAGGTGGAAATATTTAAATGACATTGATGGAAGAATCGAGTGAAATAGCAGAGTACGAGTGAATATACTTCACGGCTGTTTGAAGAACAAGGCTGCTATAATTAGATCGGATGCAGTGGAGACCCTTGAATTGATTTCATTTACAAACGTGAAGGTTTTTTGAAAATGCAGTCGGATGACAATCACTCGAGGCTTGTGATTACTGTGAACATTGTGATTCTTTAGGAGAGAGTGTTCTGGAACGTTGGCATAATTATTTGGCAAAAAGAACAAAGTGTTTTCATCAGGTGGATTTCTACTGTTGCACGTTCGTTTTTTTGATTAAGCTACCATGCGGACTTTGGTGATATTAATTTTGTTAAAACACACAATTCGAACGTGAGATTACCCTGGTGACTTTTTGATTTTCAAGTATATTACTCACATGAGTCAAATTAATGAAATGACGGTGTAACCGTAATTCCCTTGCCAATGTTTCAGCTGCAGCCAATAGGGAGAACTATAAGTACCAGCATGCCGCCTGATACTCTTGATGGCGGAAACCACTTGATAAAGACGGATGTCGAAACGCGTTGTGGTGCCAAAATGCTTTACTGATTGGAATAAATATTCAGCTGATGTAATCTCCGGGAGTGCAGCGTTTCTCTTTCTATTTTATATTATGGGCTTGGTCCTTTGCTCCAACGCAGCACCGACAGTTAGGCACATTGCTGTTAGGACCGACCTTTGGAGTATATATATATATATATATACATATATATATATACATATATCAAGGAATACTTCAAAGAACATATGGTATATGAATGCTATCATTAATTATGTCCACTTCTCTCTATGTTACACTGTTCTCTTTCTTTTTTTTTTTTTTAAATCATAACTCTGAAACCGAACATAAGGGATATAAACAATGTGCATACCTGTTCTAGGATGGAGGGATGGAAAAGAGATGGCTCACCTTCACCTGAAGAGATTCCTGAGAACTGCTTGACCCACTGCTACCTCTCCCTGAGATAGAGATTCCAACCAGTAGTGCTTTGTGAATGTATGACAGCTCTTCTATGTTGCTGCCCTACAAATGTCTTGTAGGGAAACTCCCGTGAACAGCGCTGCTGACAAAGAGACAGCCCTCATAGAATGAGCATGTACAGAGAGTGCAGAGGTTTACCCGCTGCTTGATGGCAGAAACAAATGGCTGAGGCGATCCATCTGGAAATACTCTGCTTGGAGAGTGGTTGGCCTTTTCTAGGTGCACTGTATGCTACGAATAGCTGATTAGAGCGTTGAAAAGATTTAGGGCCAAATGTACCAAAGCGTTTGTGAGTCGCAAATGGCGAAAAATGCCGTTTGCGAGGCCCAAAAGCCTCACCGGTATTCAGAAATGCATTTTGCGAGTCGGATCCGACTCGCAAAATGCATTTCCGACTCGCAAATAGGAAGGGGTGTTCCCTTCCTATTTGCGACTCGCAATGCAATTCAATTCCATTTGCGACCGCGAAAGCGGTCGCAAATGGAATCGCAGTTACCATCCACTTGAAGTGGATGGTAACCCAGTCGCAAACGGGAAGGGGTCCCCACCCCTTCCCCTTTGTGACTGGACAAATAAATATTTTTTCAGAGCAGGCAGTGGTCCAATGGACCACTACCTGCCCTGAAAAAATCAGAAACTAAAGGTTTTGGTATTTTTTTCCAAGTGCAGTTCGTTTTCCTTTAAGGAAAACGGGCTGCAGATGGAAAAAAAAAACGGTTTTATTAAAAAGCAGTCACGGACATGGTGGTCTAATGACTCCAGCAGGCCAGCATCCCCGTGAGTGCCCCTACTCGCAATGGGGTCGCAAACTGTGACCCACCTCATTAATATTAATGTGGTGGGTCTTTGCGACCTCATTCCGAGTTGCAAAAGGTGTCTGAGACACCTTTCTGCATACCAAATTGCGACATGCAATTTGCGAGTCGCAGGGACTCGCAAATTGCAAGTCGCAATTTGGATTTTTGGTACATCTGGCCCTTAGTTCTGTCCAAATAGAATTGAACACATCTTTTAACGTCTAAGGAGTGTAATGCTCTCTCCGCCGGAGTAGAAGGATGAGGAAAAAAGGATTTGAAGACTAAAGGTTCATTGATGTGAAAGTCTGAAGGAACCTTTGGGATGAAGTGCGGATTAGTACGCAGCAGCAGTCTGTCTCGTTTAAACTGTAAGAACGGCTCTTGAATAGAGAGGGCCTGCACTTCGCTGACATGTCTGGCTGATGTGAGAGCCACCAATAAAGCAACCTTCCATGAAAGGAATTTGAGAGAGGCACGATGGATTGGCTCAAACGGATGCTTCATCAGTTGCGCTCAGACAATATTTAGGTTCCACAAAGGAGGTGGTGGTCTGAATGGAGGGAAAACCCTGAAAAGCCCTTTCAAAAACCTCTTGATCAGACGAGAGGAATAGAGCGAGGGTGAAGCATCCGAACGTCTGTATGCTGCTATTGCCGCTAGATGTATTTTAATGGAAGAATGTGCCAGGCCTGCTTGCGCTAACTGCAATAAGTACGGCAATATTTGCTCTGGCGGTGAAGATAGTGGGTCACCTGCCGCTGATGATACCAGACACAAAATCGTTTCCATTTGCAAGAATAAGCCTTATTAGTGCTATCCGCTCTCGCTTTGGACACGATATCCCTACACTTCTGTGGAATATTCAAATGTGCGAACTCGATGTGCCCAGGAGCCATGCTGACAAACGCATCGACTGCGGATCCGGGTGCCATACTTGCCCTTTGCTCATTGTTAACAATTGTGGAAACGGCTTCAGCGGAATGTGAGGCTTGATTGACAGAAGAAGAAGTTCCGCAAACCAGTGTTGGCGCGGCCAATACGGAGCTATTAATATCAGAGTGCACGGCTCTGCTTTCATCTTTGTGAGGACTCTTGGGATCAATGGAATTGGAGGAAAGGCGTAAGCAAAGATGTCTGACCAGACTATCGAAAACGCATTCCCCCAAGATCCCTTGTGGTGATGCCAACTTGCGAAGAACTGGCATTTGGCGTTGTCTTTGTTGGCAAACAGGTCTATTGTTGGTGTTCCCCACTGGGAAAAGATGCAGTCCACTATCGACTGGTCCAGCTCCCACTCGAGGCAGCTTGATTTTTGCCTGCTGAGTGCATCTGCTGTCTTGTTCTCTATTCCCGGCAAATGTACAGCTGAGAGTGTGATACCTTGCTGCGAGGCCCAATTCCACATTCTCTGGGCTTCTCTGGAGAGAGTGAGAGATCTTGTGCCTCCTTGTTTGTTGAGGTAATGCATTGTAGTGGTGTTGTCTGTTCTTATTACTATGTGCAATCCTGAGATTTTCAGGAGAAAAGCCTGTGAAGCGAGGTACACTGCTCTGAGCTCTAGCCAATTGATACGCATCGCTGTTAATTGCAGTGGCCACTTGCCACTTACTTGAAGATCCTGTAGCACGGCTCCCCAGCCTTCCAGAGATGCGCCCATAGTGATGGTCCACGGAGCCGGATGATGTAGGAACGAAAGGCCTATTGATAGATGATGTCTTTGAGACCACCATGTCAATGCTCTGAGTATTGCTGGGGTTATTTGTATCCGATCTTTGAAGCTTCCTGAAACCTGGAGCCATTGACGATTTAGTTGCTACTGTAATGAGCGCGTCTTTAGTCGGCATAGAGGAACTAGAGTTATGCATGATGACATCATGCCCAACAGAGACTTGAACAGGCGGACAGAAACACAGCCTCTTTTTTGTATAGATCTTGTTAGTGCCAGTAACCTTTGTTGCCGGTCTAAAGTGGGACACGCCATGGTGGATTGCGTGTCCAGCTTTGCCCCTAAAAAGGTGATACTGCGTGCTGGTAGAGGTTTGAACTTCTCCCAGTTGATGGTCAGTCCCAGATTGGTTAGTAAGGAAACGCACTTTCTTGTTGATCTGTGCGCTCCTGCGTAGGTATTTGCTTTTATCAGCCAATCGTCTAAATATGGAAAAATTTGGTGTTTCCTCCTTCTGAGGAAACATGCGATTTGTGCTAGACATTTGGTAAATATCCTGGGAGCTGATTTTAGGCCGAAGGGAAGGACACAAAATTGAAAATGGCTGCCGGCTACAGTGAATCTCAGGTATTTTCTGTGGGCAGGGTGGATGGGAATATGGAAGTATGCGTCTTTCAGGTCTAGTGTAGACATGAAATCTCCCTGGTTGAGGCGCAGGAGGACATCTTGTAGGCTGATCATACAGAATGATTGCTTTTTTAAGTAGGTATTCAGTTCCCGTAAGTCGAGGATCGGCCTCCAATCTTTCCACTTTTTTCGAATGAGGAAGAACCTGGAATAAAATCCTCTTCCCTGCTGTGCTCGATGTACCTTCTCTATAGCTCCTTTGAGAAGCATTTTGTTGATCTCCTTGAGTTGTGGGTATCTTGAAGGAGTCCTGTGAGGAGGATTGAAGGGAGGCAGTAGGGTGAATTCTAGAGTGTAGCCCAGTTTCACTAATTGGAGGACCCACTTGTCTGATGTGATGACTTGCCATTGTTTGAGGAATAGGGATATCCTTCCGCCTAGAACCAAAGGAGGAAAGTTGGATGTAGCCGGCGCCTCGGATGCATCAGGCTCTCCGAGCCGAGTCTTTAGCCGGGCGAGTTGAGCGTCCTCTGCCACCTGATCTACCATAAGCTGGTTGCGGCGGCTGCCTCTGGGGGTAGTACTGACGGTATTGTTGAGAAGTGGAAGGATAGGTGGAATATCTGTACTGCTGATATCCTCCTCTATATGAAGGGTGGCCACACCCTCTAGCTCGAAAGGAGGGCTTTCGATGTTGTAGAGACCCCAATGACCTTGCCGTGTCTGTGTCCGACTTAATGGATTGTAAGGCCTCATCAATGTGTTTTCCAAATAACGCTTGGCCATCAAAAGGTAAGTCCAAAATCTTATTCTGCACCTCAGGCCGAAATGAGGTAGCCTTTAGCCAACCTTGTCTTCTAAGAACAGCTGCCCCTGCGAGCTGTCGAAATGCAGTCGTTGCTATGTCCATTGCACAGTCAATAAGTTCTGCTGACGTGCGTTGACCCTCTTGCAAAGTCTTGTTTGTGTCTGATTTTGCATCCTCCGGCAACTGGCTAATATGTGGGGCAATGTCTGACAATAGCTGCCTGTCAAACCTAGCCAATACAGCTAATGAGTTGGCAGCTCTTACCACTAGTCTAGCCATAGAGGAAAACCTTTTTCCGATGTTATCTAATCGCCTAACCTCTTTGTCTGGGGGTGCGGAAATCGGGGCAGGAGGGTTTTTGGACTTCATCTGTGCCGCTTGAGCCACCACTGAGTCCGGATGAGGATGTCCAGTTAGACATGCTGGTGCATCGTCCGGTGCCTTGTACTTTTGTCTAAACGAGGCAGTACTGCTGTGACTGTAGCAAGATTGTACATGACCTTTAGACCTTCTTCCCACAGATAGTTAACCAGTGGAATAGAGCGCACAGATTTTTGGAAAGGCTCTTTAAAGTCATAGAGAAAACAGTCTGTTTGTTTAGATGGCATTGGCAAAGCGAAACGCTTGGCAGCTCTTTCTAGGAGATTGAGAAATCCTCTGATGTCGTCTGGTGGGGACTCCACCTTTGATTGAGAACGAGAAGGAGGAGCAGGGATGATGTATTCATCCCACTAGGAATGAGTGTCCAGGAGCTCCCCTTCTTCATGATCCCCCTCTGAAATGTTCGTATCCTGAGGCAGCGTCATATCAGGAGTAGCCACGTTCATGAGAGGTAAAGAAGCTGGTCTCTGACTTGGAGTGGTAACCCCAGAGATGGGCGATGGAGGAGGTTGCTCCCCTTGAGGAGGAAAACGCCTGCTGTAATCAGCTAACATTGCTCTGAGGTCAGACAATAAGGAGGATGGAATATATGCCCCTTGTTGGTATTGTTGTTCTTCTCCATAAAATTGAGGGTCATGGGATTCATCATACTCATCCTCTTCTTGATACTTCACATTCAATTGGGATGGACTATGGGCTGCTCTGAATGGCCCCTCGTCGTCCGAGTCTTCATCTCCCTCTAACAGGTGTACTGGAATAAGGGAGGTCACCTTACTAGGTGATGTATGTTTTGGGGTCAGTTTTTCCTGAGTTTTGTGATGTTTTTCTCTCGTCTACAACATACATGGCCTTCGTTGTCGGTGGTGTCGTAGACGATGAACGCTTGGAGATCTTGATGGAAGAGAGCCTCACCGACGACGACGGTAGAGCTGATACTGTCATAAGCGCCGTCGACGATGATGATGTGTAGACGTTTGTCGACGATGGCGTCGTCGATGCAGTTCTTGCCGACGGTGGGGTATTTGTCGTCGACGACGTCGTTGTCGGAGCTGTCGACGACGGTGGAAATGTAGACGTCAGCGCCGTCAGAAAAACACTCACCGACGGTCTCGTCAACGATGAATCTGTCGTCGACGGTGCTTTCGCAGAAACAGAGGATGGTTTCTTGAAAGGCACAGATGGAGGGACAGAGGAGGATTTTTTATGCCTCTCTGAACTGCTAGCATGACCTCTCTCCCCTTTGCTGGAAGATTTCTGAGGTGAAGAAGATGGGCTGCGGCCCTTGTAAGACCCTGAAGCAGTCTTTTTGTGGGCTTTCCTTGAGTGTTGGGAGGGAGATCTTGTGTCTGATCTCGCCCTCTTTGATGACCTTTTAAATGTTGAAGAGTCATCACTCTCAGAGTCAGAAATTGGATTTTCCCTGTATTTTAGTTTCTGCAGCCATAACAATAATCTTCCTTCCCTATCCTTTAGAGTCTTGGAGGAAAAGGTACGGCAAACCTTACATTCCTTGGCTGAATGGTCTGAATAGAGGCAGTAAATGCAATCCTGGTGAGGGTCTTCAGAATGAAGTCTTTTCTTTCCACAAGTTTTGCAATTCCTGAAAAGACCCTTCTGCTCCTTATCAGACATGTTGAGGATGGGTTTCCAATCAGGTCAGATACGTTTTTCTTTGAGAAAATGTGTTGAAAAGGTGTGAAGAAAGAGCAGAGCTCTGAGGAGACTCCCTAGCACGACGTGCAGTAGAAAATCTGAGGTGCCGGAGCTTCTCTCAGGAGGATTCTAGAGGGTGGTGTTGCCTGATTGGTGGATACTCAAGTTTGGTCCTTTTCCTAAAATGACTCTGATAGACTGTTAAAGTGAAGAGGCCTGGGGCCTTTTTATTAATATATTTTAACACTACTTGTGTAATTTATACCGGAGGCTCCCATCTCGACGATGGGAAATGATTCAAGCATGTGAATCTATAAAAAAAGTTCCAATACTGGAGTAAGGCAATTGCACTTGAGGTGGCAGAGGGTAATTACCATCAATGGGGAGAACTTTGGCTCGATCACTGGAGTTCCCGAAAAGGCTTTTTCTTGGAAAACCCATTCTGCCTAGAGTGGAACTCAGGACTCCAGTATGTGTCCCATCTTTACCTTTCCTGTCTGCAGTTCTGAAGTACATCAAGAACACTAACACTACAAGACAGGAAATTACCAGCGTAAATGCCCCAAAGAGGGTAATCACCAGTAGGAAAACACTGCCCTCACCCACAAATTGTGGCATGCTTTATCATCGGGCTATTGCTAACACACTCCTTCATAATCCCAAGTCGGAGTGGAGCAGAAAGGGCGGGGAAACATAAAGGCACACAACATACAAATAATATGAAAAACGGAGACCAAGGATGAACAACAGAGTCATAAAACTGTCTCAGAACGGACAATATCTAAATTTTATTACAGTGCCGCCTGGGCCAGATTAAAAATTCACCACTGGTGGTGATCTCAGGGTATAATTACCTGTTCACCCTAGTTTCTGTAATAAGTCGACATGTTTGTTTGCAGCTTATGTAAGCCAGCACATTGCTAGCCTTTGTGTCTTCTGACTCTTACAATAGTTTCTCTCATTGTGTCTGTTCCTTCACTCAGTGGTGTATTGTGGTCAGGGACAGAGAGTTCCTGTCGCTCAGTGGAGGGAAGAAACTTAGGGCCTGATATAGATCTTGGTGGGGGAGAATACTCTGTCTCAAATGTGACAGATATCCCATCCGCTGTATTAAGATCCCATTAAATCCTATGGAGATTGTAATACAGTGGACAGGATAGCCGTCACATTTGTGAAGGAGTATTCCATCCACCAAGATCTAAATCTGCCTTCATTTTTCAACTATTTGTTTGTACCTGCCAGGGAACATGTTAATTGTGTGGGTCTATTTTATAAAGAAAACGGTCTAATGGAGTATCAAGTGTTTAATTTTTTTTGTATACCCTACACAAATTTTTCAAACTTTTTATTGTCTTTTTAAGTTCCCGGTATAGAGGTCTTACAGTAGTTTTCCCATGGGTTCAAGTTAATATAAATTTGGTAGTAGGTCAGAGTCAACTGTATAATCTGATTTAATTCTTCCCTACTATCTGTTCTCCATTTGTTTTAGAATCTTTATTTGTACTCTAACTATAGTAGGGTTGTTATGGGGTTTTCATAGGGGTTTTGCTACTGCATTACTTGTGGTTAGAACTGGAGATTTGTTTTGTTTTTATGTCCAAGAAGAAATTAATAAGATTCTTCATTAGACATTGTTTTGCACCTAGTAAATATTATGTCATTCTCATCCCATTTACCTCGACGGCACATAAAAAATTGATGAGAAACTTATTTCAGGGAGCCAGTAGGGACCGTCTGTGGTTTCAGTGACATCAGAATGGTGTTGTTTTTCCCACCAAAGTGCAGCCAGAACCCTCTTCTGAGGTGGAGAGCTATTGAAAAGATTCAGGATTCAGTCTGATGCCGAGGATATTAAACAGTGAGGAATCAGCAGGTAGCTACAGTATTTAACAGATAGAATATTACCAAATTACCAAATGTAAATCACTTTTTCAATTTAAATGTAAGAACAGTTTGATATTAGGGGTGGGCGTAACTTGTGTAATTCAATGTAGCATAATCACACAGAACTAACTTAAAATTCTGCAAGATTATACTTCAATTATGCAAGAAGAGTAATTCTGCATTTAACGCTACTTCTTAGAGCAGAAATTGCCCCCTTGCATCCAAAGTGGACACGAGGATGCATTTTGCACTAAGAAACAGAGCTAAATGCAGCAAAACACAAATAACGAGTGAGTGTTCGCTAAATGTGCCTTACTTTATGATTTTCCCCCAAATGACTCAATTACGCAAGGAGGAGTAATCGCGTAATGATCGGTAATTCCACATCAAAGAGTAATGAGGAATTACTGAAATTACTCTAATTCCTGTGGCATAATCAAAATTCGGTTGAGGTCTATTTGATGCAGTAATTGCACACATTTATATTAAGATTTCTGATAGAAACTTCTAACTGCAGAATCCTCACCTAGTGACATTTCCTAGGTGCCAGACTGAATCCGGAAGATTTTCATAGCAACTCCCTTATGTGTCAGTAGGTGTCATGCAGTTCAGCGTCAGGTTGGCCGGTCCTGGATGTGACATCAGCCCACTATATCTGCATCACCTCTGCATGCTTACATCAGTTCCTTTCTTTCCATACCTTCCAATGTGGTTCTGGAGCTCCCTTGAGTTGATCAGACTTGACAGTTTTTCACAACAAATTTTCAATGTGCAAGGCCCATGCCCCTCCTAAAACTCCAGGTTTTAATTTGTAAAGACTGCCTCAAGCAGATATCAGTGACATACCCACACAAGGTCTATCTCTGGTGTCTGGGCTCCAAGTACGGCTTTACACCATATTAGAAATGCACCAAGATAAACCCCAAAGCCATCTACGAGTGCAAAGCTGAGTTGTATGTAACAGAACATCGGCAGAGGTACTGGCCGAGGCCAAGGGTGCAAATGCGCTCTCAGAGCTGTTCTTGTGACCGCTTATCCTCAAAAGTCAAGGTCATCAGGCAAGTCTAAGAAAAGTAAAAACCACAAGAAGTCTTAACGCGGCTCTTCCACGTCCAGCCATTCCCACCACTTATTCGTGCAACACCCCAGGTACCACAAGATTGCAAACTTAGTTCCTAATTCGGACCCTGATGCCTTTGCGACCCTCAATACAGACCCCACAGACCTACCACCAGAGCTCTGGTTATTTAAGGAGGCCCAAGGATCTGATGTGGCCACTAGTTGATCTCCTGCAGGTGTGTTTGGCCCCTGACCCCGATCGTGCCACTTGCCCCAATGCCTACCTCCAGCTCAGCACCAATGCCTTTTACGGCGCCGCATCCCTGAGTTCCAACACCAATGCAGCTGACACTGGAGGATGATCCAAATGTAATTTTGGACTCAAAGTCGCACCTCGAGTGACCTTTACCAGCATCACACCAACCTCATCTCTATACCCATTCTGACCCTGAATCGTTCCTGCAATGCCTACATGAATTTGAATTCACGATTATGATAGAACTTTTTTATCAACTTGCAGGATGCTGGTGGCCTAGATACCTTCTCTAACACTAGCTTCCTTCCTCCTCTTCCTAATGTAGGTGCATAAGAGCCTACCTCTTTTACCACAGTAATTGGTAGGAGAGCAAACTGTTGGATCTCACACTACCTACCATTAAGGTGAAAACCAACAAGCTGATAGAAGTACCTCACAATGGACAAACTAACCAGATGCCTTGGTTGTCCTGTACTGAGGCCCTCATAGACACACTTTTGGGTGCACAGGCAAAACCAGGATCTTTCCCTCTTTTCAATAGACAGTTTGCAAGTAGACCAAGGCCTGCCCTACAAGATGCAGCCTTCATCCTCCAACATCCACCAACAGAACGTCTGGTGGTACAGGCCTGCACCAGCCGTTTGAACTCTAATGCATTTCTTTCCATCCCTCCAAAGAGTCAAAACGCATGGATGCATTTGCCAAAAAGATGTTCTCCTCTGCCAGTCTTGCCCTCAGATCAGTCAGTACCAGTTGCCTCTTGGGGAGATACACACACATATTGAGGGACATGGTGGCAAATATCTTGGCCACTGTCCTTAATGATATAACCTATAATGTTTTATTCCAGATGGACAAGACACAGTAAGTATCCATTCAATAGGGCCTGGACACACGGATCGTCTAGATAGAGCAGTAGGCTCCAGTGTGGTGCTTAGGTGCCACGCTTGGATTTGCTCCTCCAGATTCTCCAGTGACGTCCAGTAGTCCTGTCACTTTGGAGACAAGGTGGATTCGGCCCTACAGCATTTCAAAGGTAATAAAGCAATGACATGCTCTCTTGGGCTTGCTCTGTTAGTATGTCAATTAGTTCCTCCAACAATTTTGCCCCTTTTGAGGCTCCCGGACGGGCTATCAATAGAGGTAATGCTAGAATGTGCTGCAGCAACAACACGCCTCTCAGTCTTTTTGATGCAGCTGCAAGACCAGGCTGCCAGCATCCAGGCCCTAATGGGCAACAATCCCCCCAAACTCCAGTTCCCCCTCCAGAAGGCTACTGCAAAACCATTGTATCTCAGTAGTGCACAATCACCCATGAGAAGTCCCATTACCTTTCACTTCCATGGGTGGAGGAGCATCACATCCAACCAATGAGTAATCCAAATTGTGGAACGCGCGTACTCCGTACCCTTCCTTTCACATCCTCTGAATAAGCCAATTACACCACAACACCTCCCAGAAAACCACTTATCCGTACTTCAAGGGGAAGCTCAGGCTGCCTTGGCCATGGAAGCCATAGAAAAGGTGTCAGCAACAGAGATTTGGACTGGTTTTTATTTCCATTATTTCCTGGTGCAAAAAAGGGATACAGGTTTTTGCCCATCTAGATGTTTGCCCTCAGAACTTTTTCTTTCAGAAGGACAAGATCAGAGTGTCCTTACTCCACTATGTGACGAGGCTTCACCTGTGGGCAGCTGGCCCTGGGAACTTCAGGGCTTAAAACTTAAGCACCTAGGTACAAGTCTGTCTGTGTGTCTGTGGCGAGCCCCCTTGTTATGAGGGAGAGGACCGCCAGCACTTTGCTGGGCTGAAGAGGACACGCATGTAGGGATGTGAAATTTTCAGCCCAGCAAAGTTCATCTCAGGCAGCCAGGCACTTGCGCATATAGCACTTGTACAGCACCTGGCTGCCTGACCTAAACATAAAGAGTGCCAAGCTGACATTTGCTAACCCTGTCAAACACTCTCCATGTTTGGAAAACGGTGGGGAGGTGGGACCCTCGACCTTTAAGGATGGCCTCCTACTGCTTTGACCATACCACTACTCCTCAGTTCTTCTGCACCCCAAATATTCCAGTAGCTGTATAAGGTGGCTCTCTGTCCTGCACAAATGCACTACCAAATAATTCCAGTGCCAGCAGCCGGGCACAGCACCTCAACCCTGACATGCAGTATATCCAAAATATCTGACAGAAACTTCTAGCCACAGATTCCTTACCTTGGAATTGAGGTTGCAAGGGGAGGGGGACCCTTAGGGCACAGCTGGTCATTTGGTACAGGTCACAGGCCGGCCGTGTGCAGAGTGAATCAGGGAGCCAGAAGCTGTGCGCAAAGTTGCCCTTGGAAGCAGGAGGTAGGTCGCGTTGAGGGTCGCTTGTAGGTCAGCAGGGTCACTCTGGCAGGAGGTCCTGGTGGTTTCCTGGTGGTTTCTGAAGTCCCTCAACTGGAGTTTCCTCCTGGTCCTTTTACAGTCTGAAATGGACTGTCCTTCTGGGTGTTCGACCTTAGGTGATCAGTACCTAGGGCTATTGCACACTTTGGCCACTGGAGGGTGCAAACTTGGTTTACAGGAATTTTTCCATGGTCCCTCAGGTTGAGTTTGGTCTGGATGCGGCGTCCGGTTCCTTGGTCAGCAGTCGGTCAGTGAAGTGGCCCTCACTGGGTATTTCATCTTGGATTGCAGAAGAGGGATGCCTTTACTCTAGAGGGTGCTCTTTGGTGATTTTCAAAGAGTGGAGGTCCTCTGGGGGTCTGTAGAGTCTGTCCAACATCCAAGCAACCCTGCAACAGTGACTGTCGAGTCATAGGTGCAGCAGGCAGGGTTTGGTGTCTTTTTTTGGTGCAGCAGGACTTCAATTCTTGAGCCTTGGTTCATCTTTTTTGTTGAGCTTCTTTTGTCCTTAGAATCTGAGTTCTTGGTCTAGGGATGCCCACTAAATACTGTATTTAATGGTCTTGTAGGGGTGTACCTGGTAGCGACCAATGCGTCATCTACCTAAGGGTCACTACACCCACTAAGTGACCACTTCCTGTGGGCAGAGGTCGTTTCCCTACATCTGATTGGCTATTTTCCTTCCATGCAAAATGGAGGACAATTAAATGGAGGGGTCGCTTTGCATGCAACACCCTAGGTGTGGTGCAAGCTGGATATGACCACTCCTCCTACCTTTTGTGGTTTCCTGCGGTTGCTCCTGCCAAAGTGGGGGTTTGCAACAGGGGTGGCCATCTGCTGCTAGCAACAGGCTTGGGGGTTGAGTTTCAAGGACAGTAAGCCCTTTGAGGTTTGCTAGCAGGACAGTGCACATCCCTGAGGGAGGGGGCTTTGTTCTGGGACCGAGAGAGCAGGATTTCTCACCCCAGGGTTCCAGAAACTTCTCTGGTGGTGGTGGACTGTTTATGACTGGCAAGCAACCATGCCAGGGTAGTTAGCTTTAGCAGGGGCACCTCTAAGGTGACCTCTGGGTACATTTTGTAATAAATCCAATAATCGCACCAGTTTGGATTTATCATCCTGGGTTGTTTGATACCAAACAACCCAGGGTTCAAAGTAGCCATCATGTAGCTGTGAAACTTGTACTGACCAGTATCCAGCACATGTATTAAAATGGCTGCCCTGTTCACTTACTATGTCCCAGGTTTTTCAAGGACACAGTAGGGGCATATTGCTTATGCATCTATGCCCACACATACAATATAGTGCACCCTGCCTTAGGACTGGAAGGCCTGCTAGAAGAGTGGCTTACATATAGTGCATTCAGTGTAAAGTGGACAGGGCACACAGGATGTGTGCCATGTCATGTTTGTCTTTTAGGATTGCATCAGAACACTCAGCTTGCAATGGCAGTGCTGTGTTCTTCTGGATGCATGGCCCTAATGGATGGCACAATCTGTGCTGTTGCCCTCAGGGGCCTACCCTTAGTACCAAATCCCCTGGGTACCTAGGTACCATTTACTAGGGACTTACAGTGACAGCTAAAGGTGTTGCCAATTGTGCCAATGCATCACAACAGTTTTAGTGAAAGAAATCTGGCCCAGGGAACTGGTTAACAGGGGCCCTGGGCACAAACAACTTTGAGACTACATCAGATACCAGGCAAAACGTGGGGGCTAACCATGACAAAAGAGGACTTATCTCATAGTGGGATCCCAAGGCCCAGTGGGTACAGCGTAAGGGGAATGTCTCCAACATGGTCCAGATCTCTGAGGAAACTACAAAGGATCTGCAGTGGTGGCTAACAAACCGTGATTGGGTCAGTGGCTGACACCTCTCCCTTCCCCAACCAGGGCTGACTATAGTGACAAATGCATCACTCTGGGCTGCGGAGGCCATTGGGTAGAGGTGGAAATCAGGGGCAGAATCCAGACTCCACGTCAATCTACTGAATCTTCGGGTGATCCAATTAACACTGAAAGCCTTTCTTCCTTCAAACAGAGGGAGGCTAGTAGAGGTGTTCACAGACACCATCATCCCCATGTGGTACTGCAACAAGCAAGGCGGAATGGGGTTGTGAACCCTAATTGCAAGAGGAACTGCACTTCTGAACATGGCTGGAACACCTGGGCAGTTTAACATGGGTGGGTTCTCTGAATCCCAGAGCAGACAAAGTCAGCCGTTGGTGCATAGAGGATCATGAATAGGAAAGCACAATGTCAGTGATTTTGGACTCTGGAGTTTCCAAGGCTGCTCTTCCTCAGAGACACTTTGTATCTCAAGGGGAACTCTGGCCTAAACCTATTGCTTTCCACCCATACCAATCCTGACCAGAGATCTCAAGAAAATCAAGAAGAGTGGGCCCAAGTCCATTCTTGTTGCTCCGGAGTGGGCACGAAGAGTCTGATATCCAGACCAGTTGATTGTGAGCATTGGTTTCTCTGCCTCTTCCGGAGGATCTTCCATCTCAGTAACAGCGCAGAGTCCTGCAGTCAAACCTGAAAATGCTTCGCCTTCATGTGTGGAGCTTGAGCAACGACAATTCACAGCTTTTGACCTGCCCAAAGTCTCCAATTTTATTCTGGCAGCCAGGCGACCCTCCACCAAGACGGTATACGCTTGCCGTTGGAGTAAACTTGTGACATGGTGTGCAGGCAAGCATGTTGACTCTCTATCCACATCCTTGAC
Organism: Pleurodeles waltl; assembly: GCF_031143425.1. Taxonomy (NCBI): domain Eukaryota; kingdom Metazoa; phylum Chordata; class Amphibia; order Caudata; family Salamandridae; genus Pleurodeles; species Pleurodeles waltl. The sequence goes on along the minus strand of NC_090443.1, from coordinate 432,468,797 downwards.
CTTTCCTTGGCCTCCAGTGCTCTGCTCTGGGCATGTAAAAGGGTTATCTTATTGCCATTTCTGCAGTTGCCAGATCAGCCATCGCTTTTCAAAGCCGTTATTGTTCATAGGTTCCTAAAAAGTCTTCAACACATGCTCCCATCAGCTCCTCTTATTAAGTGTCATTGAGACCTAAATCTGGTTCTATATATTTCTGATGCGCACTCCACAGCGGTCCGCTCAGACTTCTTACCATCAAAATAGCATTCCTAGTGGAGATAACATCCGCCCAGAGGCTCATCCTCTAAACCTTATGTTTTACCCTGACTAACTGGTTATTCAAACTATGGCATCTTTCTTACTGAAAGTGTTTACCCACTTCCATGTTGACCAATCCATCACTCTGCCTACCTTTTATGCTCCACCTCATCCTTCTAAAGAAGAGGAGAGACACCAGCGACTGGGTTCAAAAAGAGTGCTGTTGTTCTACCTTGATCACACTTGTGAGTTTGGGGTGGATGACCAATTTTTCTTAGGGTATGTCAGAGCCAAGAACGGAAAGGCAATGCATAAGCAGACCATCTTGCAACGGATAGTGCTGTGCATCCTTATCTGCTACACACTGTGCAAGAAGCAACCCCCTGGGGTTTGAACGCTCATTCTACTAGAGCCAAAGTTGCAACCACTGCGTTCGTTCACAGAGTTCCTGTCCTCGATCTTTGTCAGGTAGCAACGTGAGCTTTTTTACACACATTTACGAAACACTGCTGCCTACACAGTCAGATCTGGTGAAACAGTCATTTTACATATTTAGTCCTACAGGACATCCTAGTGTACTCCATATTGCATCCCTGCCTCCAGGGAGGTATTGCTTGGTATCTATTCTAAAGTAAAGAATCTGCAGCTAGAAAGCCCTATTGGATGAACTGCTTACTTACCTTTGGTAATGCCTTACCTTCTAGAGATTCTATCTAGCTGCAGATTCCTCACAAACTCATCCACCACCCCCCTGCTCCCCCATTTACGTCCAGATTATAGAATTAAGGATTATCCCTATCAGAGCCATAGATTCCTCCCAGCTCCATGCTTCTGATGTGAAATGTTGTGGACGAAAAAGTTGTCAGCGCGCTGGGGTGGCTCCTATATAGGCACAGCGCAGATCACTTCTGGCACAAGCAACGCCGACGACGCCACATGGAGCTAAACAACCCTACCTACCGTTTGCACAGGGGTACTGCTCACCAAAAGTTTCTATTGGTTGTCATACAAATCAAATAATCAGATTTATTGATGCACAGTTAATAGAAACCACTGCATAAATATCATTATAAAATCGATCTTAAAATTAAAAAAATTGATAAGAACAAAAATAGCATTAAGAGGCAGTGTCCATAGTCAGCATTTTTAGTATAGCTTTTTCTCAGCTAGAATAAAAAAACCTTAAAATGTATGCATTAATTCTTATGTTTTCCCAGTTGTAGCATACAATGACCACTTGCCGACAAACTCGCACTCTCAGGCTATTGAAAAGTTGACGTAGTAGATGTCCTCAACCATAAAGAAGTGCTGGGATCTGCAGATGATGTACTCAATGGTTTCTTGGGCTTGATGGCACCATCTGCAGATGTTATTATTTTCCTTAACTAGCCATTTTGGACAAAGGTCCAAGGTCAGAAGGCCTCCAAAACGTTGAAACAGAAATCTAATTTTCATGTAAGTGAAATAACTAGTACCCAGATATGTCTATGCATTGAAACTTATTATGAATCTATAATGAACCATCCATGAGAGCGCTTTGCAAAGGCAATCTTATTTTCAAGGAATGACTGCTTCTTGTTAGTGAATTTCTTGGAAGACTTGAAATTAAATTGGCTGCACCCATGGATCGTTAACTTGTAGATTCCTTATACAACTCTGTAGATAATCTCTGAAAGTGTACTTTCCTGTGCCAGTGGACAACTCTAACCAGAACAGTTGGTCAACCTAGCGCTCCCTGGCAGCTCTTAAGTTGCAAGAGTTTGACAAATGCACATTGTCTTGCAAACATTTCCTTCACTAGGCTGCATTCCAGTGTAATTAGTTCTGGAGATGCGTTACGTGGTCTATGAAAGAGCTGCCTAGTTGTTTAAATTGAGGACTTCTAGCAACTTTGATTCACAACCACAAAGAGCTTTCCAACCATATGAGATTGTAGGGGGAAGCTTTACACTGATGACTTTCAATATTGGCTGCAGGATTACCCCCCTACAATCTCTTGTACAGTGAAACAAATGCTGGTTGGAGGGCCCCAGCTTTAGTTTTCATTTGGGCCTTATGACCATGGTAGGAACCTTTTGTGTCAATAATAACCCCAAAGTATCTATACTCTTGCTCCTGACTTAGGGCATGGTTTAGAGCTTGGCGGATGGATGGGTTACTCCGTCACGAAATGTGACGGATATCCCGCCAGCCGTATTACGATTCCCATAGGATATCATGGAATCATAATATGACGGACAGGATAGTAACCCCATCGGCCGAACTCTAAATCAGCCCTTAGTTTGTATTCATTACCATGGTCCTGTTCTGATGGGCCTTTTACTGAATGTAAGCACTTTTGTTTTATTAAGGTTAATTTCAAGCTTGTTTGAGGCTGTGTAATCAGTTGATTAATTTCTGTAGAAGTCTTTGTATGTCAACTTTAGTTCTACTCAATAGGACTAGTCATCAGCATAAAGCATGCTGGTTATATTTTCCCCCTAATTTAGGAGCAAGAGCGTTAATCATGTCCAAGTCTGCAAGCTCTGCCTCGAAAATATTGAATGAGGCAAGTGCAAACACACAGCCCTGTTTAAGGCCTTCTTAAGTCAGAGTCTTGACCGGTCGACTCGATCAAAAGCAGCCTCCAGGTCTACAAATCAGGCATGCAGGGTGGTTTTGCTTTTTAATACTCCGTTTATCGTCATACTTGGCGCTCTCAGGTTGGACAGTGCTCCCATCCAGTGCGAAAACCTGTCTAGTTGCATGGTACTCTCTGTCGCGCCTCCGCCCACACATTCAGATCTTGCAGTAAGAGCCCTATGTCTTAGTTTGCCTCATTATCTAACAGAGCGACGACACGATAATTAACAGGATCACGTTTACTCCCACCTTGAATTTTGAGTAGATATTGGGTAGATAATCGCACCTCGCCTTGAATCATGTATCATACCGCCTGCGAGGCTGTAGTTAAGCAGTGGGATTAGTTGCACCACCCAATTTACTCGATGCAGTTTGAATAGGGCATGCAGCACCCCCTTTTGCCCCAGGACGCCCTCAGCTTTGCTATTTGGGATCGACTTCTCTAATTGCCTGGGATGAAAGATTTTCTATGTCCAGATTTACAGTTTCCTGCTCGGACTGGTCTAAAAGTGTCAGGTTGTCTTTATCGAGTTTTAAGACTTCTTCCGGTGAAAAGGTGTAATGAGTGGTGAGGTACTATATACAGACTGGCTCACTAATGATTGCGTTGTTGGCAGAATGAGAGCTTTTCCAGGTTGTTTACACTTCTCTAAAATTCTCTTGAATTTTTATCCTTACCATCACAAAGGAATTTCGCCCAGAAATGTTCTTCGTGTTCCCTTTTCGCCAACCATATTCATTTTATGCCCTTGCCTGATTTGTCTCAACTTTTCAACAAGTTGGAAAGGACTTTTCCTTGCTGTTCTTTTTTGCTTCCTTGGGTTAGCTGTTGTCCTTTATGGCATGCAGAATCAGGGAATTTATTTAACAACTTTGCAACAAATGACTTTCATTCAGGTGGATGCACACATGTGATCATAAAAAGCTATTATACACAGGGCGGGAGAAAAAATGATTGGTGTAGATTGAACCCTCACCCCATGCAGTATGCTGTCATGGAAGGAAGCAGAGTGTAAATGACAGTCAGACTATTTGCACAAGGCATAGCTGCCAGATTTTAAGATTGCTTATTGTAGGTGGCTGGCCTGGCTTATAGTGGGTACCTTGTGGTACTTACACCCTGTGCCAAGGATTCCTAGGATTCTGCAACAACGAAGAGAGCTAGGAAGTTCTCCTTTAGATGGAAGATGTCCCACGGCGTGCTGAGGGTTGCAGAAGTGTTCCCACGCTGAAATACTGCAAACAAGCCTTGATAGCTGCAAGGGTCGCAGTAGAGGTTTTTGGGTGCTGCTGGGGACCAGGAAGGACCAGGATGTCGCCCCTTGGAGGAGGAGACAGAGGGGGCGCTCAGCAACTCAGAGAGCCCCCACAGAAGCAGGCAGCGCCCGCAGAAGTACCGGAGCAGGCTCTTAGAAGATTTGTGAACTGGAGCTGGCTCAGAGTCACAAAGGAGGGTCCCACGATGTCGGAGTCCAACTCAGAGGGTTGAGCACTGCAGGATGGAGTTCTGGGGACCCAGGCTAGGCTGTGCACAAAGGAATCCTTGGAGAAATGTACAGAAGCCGGAGCAGCTGCAAATCATGTAGTACACAGGTTTGCAGTCGAGCATGGGGAGGCAAGGACTTACCTTCACCAAACTTGGACTGAAGGATCACTGGACTGTGGGAGTCACTTGGATAGAGTTCCTGTGTTCCAGGGACCACGCTCGTCAGGATGAGAGGGGACCCAGAGGACCGGTGATGCAGTCTTTAGGTACTTGCGTTAGCAGGGGGAATATTCCGTCGACCCACGGGAGATTTCTTCTTGGCTTCCAGTGCAGGGTGAAGGCAGACAGCCCCCAGAGCATGCACCACCAGGAAACAGTTGAGAAAGCCGTCAGGATGAGTCGCTACAATGTTGCTGGTAGTCATTTTGCTACTTTGTTGCAGTTTTGCAGGCGTCCTGGAGCAGTTAGCGGTCGATCCTTGGCAGAAGTCGAAGAGGGAAGTGCAGAGGAACTCTGGTGAGCTCTTGCATTCGTTATCTGAAGAATACCCCAGAGGAGAGACCCTAAATAGCCAGAAAAAGGAGGTTTGGCTGCCAAGAAAGGAGGATTGGCTACCAAGAAGGTAAGAGCCTATCAGAGGGGGTCTCTTACGTCACCTGCTGCCACTGGCCACTCAGAGCAGTCCAGTGTGCCCCCAACACCTCTGTTTCCAAGATGGCAGAGGTCTGGGACAGACTGGAAGAACTCTGGGCACCTTCCCTGGGAGATACTGGTCAGGGGAGTGGTCACTCCCCTTTCCTTTGTCCAGTTTCACGCTAGAGCAGGGCTGGGGGATCCCTGAACCGGTTAAACTGGCTTATGCAGAGATGGGCACCATCTGTGCCCATCAAAGCATTTCCAGAGGCTGGGGGAGCCCACTCCTCCCCAGCCCTTCACACCCTCTCTCAGAGGAAATCCTTTGTTCTGCCTTCCTTGGCCGGGGCTGCCCAGACCCCAGGAGGGCAGAATCCTGTCTGAGGGGTTGGCAGCAGCTGCAGTGGAAACCCCGGAAAGGCAGTTTGGCAGTACCCGGGTTCTGTGCTAGAGACCCAGGGGATCATGGAATTGTCCCCCCAATACCAGAATGGTATTGGGGTGACAATTCCATGATCTTAGACATGTTACATGGCCATGTTCGGAGTTACCGTTGTGACGCTTTACATAGGAAGTGACCTATGTATAGTGCACACTTGTAATGGTGTCCCAAAACTCACAAAGTCCAGGGAAATTGCCCTGAACGATGTGAGGGCACCTTGGCTAGTGCCAGAATGCCCACACACTAAGTAACTTGGCACCCAACCTTCACCAAGTGAGGGTTAGACATATAGGTGACTTATAAGTTACTTATGTGCAGTGAAAAATGGCTGCGAAATAACGTGGATGTTATTTCACTCAGGCTGCAGTGGCAGGCCTATGTAAGAATTGCCTGAGCTCCCTATGGGTGGCAAAAGAAATGCTGCAGCCCATAGGGATCTCCTGGAACCCCAATACCCTGGGTACCTAAGTACCATATACAAGGGAATTATATGGGTGTACAAGTGTGCCAATGAGAATTGGTAAATGTAGTCACTAGCCTGCAGTGACAAATTTAGAAAGCAGAGAGAGCATAAACACTGAGGTTCTGGTTAGCAGAGCCTCAGTGATACAGTTAGGCACAACACAGGGAACACATATAGGCCACAAACATATGAGCACTGGGGTTCTAGCTAGCAGGATCCCAGTGACACATATCAAACACACTGACAAAAAGGGTTTTCACTATGAGCACTGGGCCCTGGCTAGCAGGATCCCAGTGAGACAGTAAAAACACCCTGACATATACTCACAAACAGGCCAAAAGTGGGGGTAACAAGGCTAGAAAGAGGCTACCTTCCTACACTTATGTGTGACATTCCTACGGTTCCAGTTGGTGTATGAGTGACATTCTACTATCAAACATCTGACACTTCAAGGTACGTTCTCACGAGTAAACCAAACCAATGGCCATTACTTGAGTTCCTGCCTGTGAATTTTATCACCACATTCAGACCTACCACACAACGAACACATATTTAACACCAGCTAGACCTATTGCCTTTCAGTGCTTGTTAGAAGTATTAGGTCAATGAGTAATAATTATGTTGTGAATAATTAGAACTGACAATGTTTAAATTCTGAGAAATTAGACAGTGAATTGAACATTACTAGGCCTGCCGAAAGAGTAGTGGTCTTTAGAGTCCAAGAAACAATCTAGTGTGGACCGCGGTGTGAGCCGAGCATTCGGCTCGGGCGTCACCATGATCCATGGCAGCCTGGCATGCCGCGCCCCTGCTGTACTCTATTTTCTTGCTTGAGGCCCCAAATTGGGCATGAGGCCTTGGTGAGTTTTGGACGTGGCGCGCCCTCAATATTTCCTTGGGAACCTTCCCGCACACCCCTCACTTACTTGTTGAGCCTATCCTTTTTCCTTTCCTTCTTTTCTTGTTCTTCCTTTCCTCCTGTATTTATGTGTGTCTTCAGTTGCCATGTTCTTTCTTCTTCTTCCCAGCATGCCTTCTTTTTCCCTGCATGCTTCAGAAACCTTTTTCAACATGGTGTCTTTTCTGAATATGTTTCTATGCTTCTTTCCCAATCCAGTTTGGTGACTTTCTACTTCCTGTTGGTCATTTCCTGTTCTGGGGTATATAAGATGGGTGATTGTTGTTCTCCTTGCTCTGCAACACTGCCTTTGGTGGTGATCTTCGCGCCTGCTACTTTTTTCGCCAGTTATATTTTTCCTTGCCTGTTCCAGCTTCTTTTAGTATTATTTTGCCTGTTGAAAGACTTCCCTTTTTGCTTCTTTTTTGTTCCAGGGAGTTTCTGCTTACAGATTTTTTTTCCCTTTTGTTTTTTTTTCCTCTGGGACTCCTTCTGGAGGGTACGGACTGCTTTTGGCGTTCCTCCATCTGCAGCACTGTGGCTACCAGAAAGGGACACCCCTACCTGGGTCAAGGCAGAACCTACAAAAATCAAGATCTCTCTGCAGTTCCAGTGGGCCAAAGACATAAACAATGAGTAGCCTGTGACAAGTTGTTCTCATCACATCATCATCCTCTCTAGTTTCTCCCTCTGTGAACCACTTATGGCATGAGGCACCTCACATCCTCATAGCTGCCAAGGTTTCAAATTGCTATGTGTGGCATTTTCATAATTTCAGTGTAATTCTGAGTGACATTTCAACGACAATGAGTGACACTTTCTTGCAAGCAAAATCAAGTGATAAAGACAAGGGAACCATATAAATATTGTAATATACCGCAAATCCTATACCTCCTGTTGTACACCAACGCCACCTTGTGGCCTTAGATAAACACTGCTAGGAGATTACCTAGCAAAGTGATAATGGAACCCCCTGTATTTCACGACTTGCGTGACAACCTCAGGCATTGCAGTAATGCGGGGAAATGACTGGAAATTCGTTTTTCTCATGCAAGATGTATGACTCTTGGCAGGGCTGCATCTTTCTGATATGCTCCATCTGAATATGTCCCACGTCATCTCCTTCCACTTTCTTTTCACTCTGCCTTTCTGCATGTACTTGTGTCACCCTTTTCGCCATGCTCACACACACAATCAAACTTTCTCTGCCTTCATCTGTAAACAACAGTATTTTATTTTCCTTAGTTTGGTGCTGTCAGTGTTTCAACAGCTGTGTATCACCTTCACACTCCTTCAGATAAAATGATACTTGCAATTGGCTCATTGGTGTGACTGTGTGCTCCATAGAGAGGCTATGTCCAGATTGGACTAGCTTCTAGTACAAACAATTTTGGCTGACAGGCGCTGTGAGAAACTTTCACTGACTTCAGCCTCAACTGCAGAGCTCTAAATCGTTTCCCGTCATGGACACCCACCTATAACCTGAACTTAACCAGACATCTCGAGGCACCTCCGCTTGTAGAATACATTATACAGGAATTATATGGTGCATGAAAAAATTAACAAGGCTGAAGTTAAAGTGACTTGAGGAATGCTTACAGGAGCTAAAAATGCACTGCACTTTAATGCAGCAATGTGTGGGCACGCACTAAAAAGCATTTTCATAACCTTCAATGTGTGGTGCGTGGCAGGGCTGCATAGAGCCTCTATGTATCTATATATATATATATATATATACACACACACACACATATATATACATATATATACATATGTATGTATATATATATATATATATATATATATATATATATATATATAACCTACAGGAGATCGCCATATGTAGGACCATGTTTCCATAGAAAACGCATATTTGGATTTGACCATATCTTTGGCTTCGTTTGACCACTGTTCACAAGATTTTCCAAAAAAAGTGTTCCTAAGAATATTGTTGTGCAAGGGAAGTTTCGGGTTGTTCCGTCATGCGGGGGATGAGAAAAGGTGGGGGTGGGCGCGTGTTTCCCATTATAATTCCCATCGTGTTTTTAACACGAACCAAACTGCTGGACTGAATTACACCAAATTTGGCAGAAAGGTAGCTTTCAGTCCAAAAAGAAGCCTTTTTTGTGTTTAGTGTAAATCTGTGCAGTAGTTTTTGAGATATTAAAAGAAAAAGAAATATAGATCTACAGAGGCGCAAAAGATTGAGGAATAATAATAACTGGTGTTATTGCTATGCCTGCTGTCTCTTAGGAGAGTATCGGGCATCAGGACTTTAGACATTTTAGAAATAGTTTTTTCCCCAGATGGTGTCAATTTTAATATAGTAAGGCTGATAACTGCTATTCTACCTATACATATTTTCCACGTTTCCCTTCATATCCAAATCTGTTCATGGTAAGATGACTTAGTGGGTAGATAGAGGTAACTAAGGGCCTATGGACATAAAACCATCAATTAAAAATAGATGTGCCTAAACCTGTCACTCCGTGCCCTCATCCACCCTAACCAGGTGAGTTAAATATAATATGTCATTGGTGGGTAAATACAGATCAGTTTGGTGTACATTCAGCTAGCAGAGCAATGGATTCAGAAACATCCTGGGCAGGTGCCTTTCTAGAAGAAATCCTCAGGACAGCAGACTGGTGTAGAATTTCAACATTTAAAACTTTCTGTTGAAAACCAGTAAAAATGCAGCACCTACTGCAGTAAATAGGCTTTTAACATGCATGACATAAGCCGCAGTTGTGTAGTAACATTGCAGATTCACCTAGCGGTGAGACCTGATTTTATTAAGACCAAGGGGGCAATCACTATCCCACATCTATCTTTCTATCTATCTATCTATCTATCTATCTATCTATCTATCTATCTATCTATCTATCTATCTATCTATCTATCTATCTAGCAATTATATTTGACCTACTGGCTGTCACCAGTAGATAGTTATAGTTAGGATCTAGTTTCCATAGGAAAAGTGTTTTTTATTTTGCTAATAACTTTGGCACTGTTTGACGAATCTTAAGAAAATTTCAAAACTAGTGTGCCAGTCAGTTTAGCTTCTGTCTGGAAAGTTGTGGGGTGATTCGTCAAATAGAGACTGAGAAAAAGGGGATTCCCAAAACACGTTTTCCCTGTGACATTTTCCATAGGGAATTTGAACAGGACTACAGTCCTAATCGGGGAACAGAATTACACCAAACACGGCAGAAGGCTAGATCTTGGTCCAGAGTGAGTGATTTTTGTAATTTGGTGTAAATCCATTCAGTAATTTCGGGGTTAGCAAAGAAAAATGATTTCTGTATATCATAATATAACGGTGGATCCACGCTCCACCAGCAATGCCTGAAGAAAAAGTTTCAGCCACCGCTTTGTAAATCAGGACTCAGTCCCTGTGGGGCTAACCATAAAAGTTAGAATTTATAGAAGGGATCAGGGTAGAGGTACCTTGACCCCCTGGGAGTGATACGGGGCTCTCTAAGGGACCCGCCATGGGCAAAATATTACCCGGATAATTTTTTTTTGTGTGTGGGAGGATCTACGGATCCTCTGCTGCACAAATCATGGCCTCCATGTCAATGAGCAACAGATCTGTGGATCCAGGCCCTAATTAAAAAAAAAAATAGATAGACCCTCCTACACACCCATTCACACACGCCCACTCACAAACCCACCAGACTACTACCACATTCAGTCACAGACACACAAAGTCACTCACACACCCACACCCACACAATCACTCACACACACCCATACAGTGTCTCATACACCCACTCACAGACCCACAAAACCGCTTGCACACCGACTCACAGACAGACACAAACACTCATACACCCACTCACACACACTCACACATCCAGTTATACACCTACCCAACCACTCACATACCCAAACACACACCCATAAACCAACTCACACAGCCAGTACCACACCCACTCACAACCACCAAAAGCCGTGTGCAGTGTGGGGTTGGCCTCTTGCTGGGATTGGCCTCATGCAATGGGGTGGCCACATGCGGGAGGTTGGCCGCCGTCCCTGCGGCCAACAACATCACGAAACACAGCCAAAGGCCATGCATGGCAGCAGCTGGATTAACGCATGGTAAACTCACTGACAAAAACAGAGGTTACATGGACATTATAGTTGGAACATAGATTTGAAAAAATACCTTAGAAATTCACTAAAAAACATAGGTTACAGGGACATTATAGATGGGTTCCGATTTTAGACACAAGAACCCATAGAAATTCAGCAGGTATAGTTATACTTATTCAAGTTATTCAAGTAATTATAGCTCATGCCCTAATGTAACAATAACTTGCGTCCCAGCCATGCACGGTTTTCTCATCAATTATTTTATTGCAAATGTTGCAGTGATATTATCAATGATGTTATAGAAGATGTCATGACTGATGTAATATGTGGGGTAATTAGCAGTGCATGGTAAGGCTGTGAGTTATAGTTACCTTATGGCACAATGAATCAAGAATCCGGACCAGGGTAATAAAAGCATATCAAGCAGTAGATTCACTCGGAGAAAGAATAAAGGAAAGAAAAAGGTAAGCAAAGATCTAAATACAAATGATTAAATAAGCCAATGCCCAAAAAAAAGAGAATGAGTAAATACATAGAGATTTTTAAGTCATAATCATAACATTGGATATGTAAATTGAGACTTTTGAAAAACAGTCACAATGAATTGCAAAGGTGCAGTGCAAAAAGTGTGAAAATGCAGCGAAAGATGACTGAAACTCTGGTGCAGTACAATAATTAAGAACACTATGAAAACAAAAAAGGCTGATTTAAACTAACAGTACTTCAGAAATATTTCTCGGTCAGCTAAAGATTTTGAAGTCTGACGGTCGATATTCAACAAACTTTCTTAGTCCATATTAAAGAATTACGTTGACATTTTATTCCCCTATGGTTTACTTGACCAAGGCTATCATCAGGACAGTGTCAAAAGGTATTTAGAGGAAAAGCAATGTAGAGACGTCTGCTAAAGTACACAGAACGAAATATAGAGAGGGACGTCCCAGCCAAGGGCACTGATAAACCCTGAAAATGCAGGCAAAGAAATTCACACATATGGCCCACATGAAACACAAGGGGGCATATATAAAAGCCCTACCACCATTCTAAGGCCACATTAGGGTCAATTTTTGACGCTAATGTGGTTTTAGAAGGCCAAAATCTCAGTGGCATATTTACAAAGTGGCTCAATGCACACATTGTGCCACTTTGTAACCCTTTGCGCTTCATTATGCCTGCACCAGGCATAATGTATGCAAAAGGGGCCTTTCCCCCGTTAGGGGGGCTGACAAAATGGCGCAAGGAAATCTTACAAATTTCCTTGCGTCATTTCTTTCGGCACTTTCAACACCTAATCAGAGCAGGCGTTAAAAGGGGGCATGCCATTGAATGCTATGGGACCCTATGGACTCTGCAGAAGTAGTGCCTACATTTTGGCACTACTCCTGCAGAGAACATCAATAACGTAAAAAAATTACGCTATTGCCCCCTACCCTGCACCATGGTGTGCCGTATTTTAAATACACCGCACACATGGTGGGGTCATGGGGGAGGGGTGGGCGCTAAAGGGCGCAACAAAGTGGCGCTGCTCCGTATGCAGCACAACCTTTCTTAAATATGCTCCAAAATGTTTTATTTAGCACAGCTGAAGAAACTAAGAAGTCATCACAAATGTAATGTTTCAGTGTAGGAAAGTGCCTCTTTTTGATATGGTCAACCCACTTTTTGTCTCACTGGTACTGAGGTTTTTTGACTGAGGTGCACCAGGTCCCTGCCGACCAGGTCCCCAGTGCCAGTGCTCTTTCCTTAAAAATAAGATAAAATGTGTACAATGGAACACACTCCTGTACCTGTTTAAGTCACTAGTAAACGATATCCCTGGTACCTAGGGCCTGGGTACTGGAGAGGGTCCCTAGGGGCAGCAGCATGTACTGTATCACCCGCAGGGACCCCCCTAAAACAAGTTACACACAGCTGCCATTGCAGTCTGCGTGTCCTGGTGCAAGCCAGGCAAAAACCTAACATGGCACATCCATTGTGTGCCATGTCCCACTCACTGCATCTAACTATGTGTAAGTCACTCCTCCTGCAGGCCTTAGAGCCCTAAGGGAGGGTGCATCATATTTAATGTGAGGACATATCTGCATGAGCAGACATGCCCTTGTGATGCTAGTACGACTACTAGATATTGCAAGTGAACAAGGAGGCCATCTTAAGGTATGTACGGGACACTCAACATTATGAGTTCCCTAGCTACATAAAAGCTTTATTGAAAAATATGGTGTTTGGTATCAAACACCTAGGCCCGTATTTATACTTTTTTAGGGCCGCGTTTGTGCCGCTTTTTGACGCAAAAACGGCGCAAACTTACAAAATACAATTGTATTTTGTAAGTTTGCGCCGATTGTGCGTCAAAAAACGACGCAAATGCGGCGCTAAAAAAGTATAAATATGGGCCCTAATCTTTATAAATCCAGGCTGAAGCCAGTCTTTGATTTACTAGGATGTGCACCTAGAGGGCACCTTAGAGTTGCCCCCTGAAACCTTCTAGTCTCTTAGTGCGCTGGCTGACCAGTTACGGCCAGTTTGCACCACAGACTTGTCTCTGACCCCCCGGCGATGGTAGCTCATGCTCTCAGAGGCCAGAAACAATGCCTGCTCAAGAGGAATGTGTTATCATCTACTTCAGCAGGATGGCTAGTGAATCTGCATACCAAGGTCGTGGACTTCAAAGACCCTGCCACCTTTAGTATGCAACCCTAGCTTCCCTAGATCTGGGAGTGGCCACCCTCTGCCCTGAGGCACACTTGGCACTACAAGAGGCAGGAAAATTTGTCACACCTCTATGATGGGCTACACAAAGTGGACACTTGAAGAAAGGTTCTACTATCTTGATTTTTGTGGAACTAGGAATACTGGGAAGGGTTATGCCCACTCCCCACATCTTACCCAAGAAAAAGAGGACAGAGAAGAGCCGAAGGAGTGAGAATTGTGGACTACTGATAGACTTTTTGACGTGAAACACTGCCTGCCTGCTTCTGTCTCGACAATTGAAACATCCCGACTGGTCCTGCAGCTGTGGTGACTCCAAAAGCCTCAGAGGTTTTCCAGCACTTTGCCAGCCCTTCACTTCCTGCAGGCACCACTCACAAAGTCGGGTCCACTGATCTGCTGACCACTGATTCCACAGATACAGCAGCCATCCAGGAGGAGGTCACCATGCTCCAAGAGGCCAGTCTTGTCCCTCCACCAAGTGAGAAGACATCAGGACCAACTGGAGCTGTCTTGAACTAATACCTGGAGTACCGGACCCCTTGCAGTAACCAAGGCTTGTTGAAGCTCAATCCGGATTCCAATGTTGCATGCGAAGACCACCCATCGAGGGATGACAGCATTGCTAAAGACATCATCCAGAGGAGTCCAGCTGCATTGTTTTTTCCACTCATCTTGCAGGTCCACCCAAGAACAATGGGTGCCTTGATGCAGGAGCACCAACGAAAAAGAGCTGCTGTACCAAGCTCCCCGGACAGGTCCATGACAACCAATGGTGACCTCTTGCTCTCAGGACTCCGTCCAACTGAGCCCACCATTGGGAGCCCCAAGTCCCCCTTTGCAGTCTCTTTCTAGGTGCCCACCCAGTCACCAACTGTGTGGTGCATAAGACAACCAGCTCGACTAGCACCATTGCACCTGGATGCCCCAAGGGCAGGTAAAATTGTATCACTGGTCTTTCTTGTGACTGTGCACCCCTAGCACCCTACTATCCACAGGGTATCCCTGAGGACTGTCTACAAGGGCCCCTTTGCAGTAAAAGTACTTTGGAACATTTACAGCGTAAACGTGCATTTAGGTAAAAGCGTTAGTTGCTAAATGATACAAATTTCAACAGTACTTATCTTCTTGAAAGTATTCTGGTGTTGAAACATAATGCAAACACAGTAGCTATTTTTCCTAAACATTGGTCTCGGGTTCCTTCTTGAGCGTGTGTTTCTCATTTATTGACTCTGTGTGTTCAACAAATGCTTAGCATTACCATTTGATAAGCCTACCTGCTCGCCCACACTACCACAAAAGAGAGCTTTTGGGATTATTACTTTTACCCCTGTGAACCATGGTTACCCCCATTTTCTGCCTGATGTCAGTGTGCTTGACTGTGTTCACTGGGATCCTGCTAACCAGGACACCAGTAATTATGCTCTCTCTCCTCTAAATGTGGTTGTTGCATACTGGTAACCCAGTATTTCACCCACAATTGATATACTGGTGCCCCCTTATAAGTCCCTAGTATATGGTACTTAGGTACCCAGGGCATTGGGGTTTTAGGGGATCCCTATGGGCTGCAGCATATTTTTTGCCACCCATAGGGAGCCCATGCAAAGGCTTCTGCATTACTGCCATTGCAACCTGCGTGAAAAGGTGCATGCACCCTTTCACTGTCATTTACACTCCACCAGGTCACTTCTAAGTCACCCCTATAGCAGGCCCTCCAGCCCTGAGGGTAGGGTATAAGGTATCTGTGTGTGAGGGCACCCCTGCACCAGCAGAGGTGCCCCCATGGCCTCCAGGACCATTATCACAGACTTTGTGAGTGCAGGGATGCCATTTTACGCATGTACTGGACATAGGTCACTATTTATATCCAGCTACGTAATGGTAACTCTGAACATAGGCATGTTTGGTATCAAACATGTTGGAATCATACCCCAAGGCTTTTGCAAGCATTGGTTGTATGATTCCATGCACTCTGAGGGCTCCTTAGAAGACCCCCTTCTGAGGTTTTCCAGGCAGCCCCAGCTGCTGCCACCTCTCAGACAGGTTTCTGCCCTCCTGTTGCTTGAAAAGTTCAAGCCCAGGATGGCAGAACAAAGGACTTCCTTAGGGAGAGGGGTGTTACACCCTCTCCCTTTGGAAATAGGTGTTATAGGCTTGGGAGGGGTAGGCTCCCCAAGCCACTGGAAATACTCTGAAGGGCACATTTGGTGCCCTCCTTGCATAATCCAGTATACAGTGGTTCAGGGACTCCCAGTCCATGCTCTTGCACCAAACTAAGCAAAGCAAAAGGGAGTGTGTACTCACCTGTCCATCACCACCCCAGGAGTGGTGCTTAGAGCTCCTCCAAAGGGTCCCTGGGTTTTGCCATCTTGGATTCCAAGTTGGCAGGGAACTCTGGGAGCATCTGAGTGGCTAGTGCCAGCAGGTGATGTCAGAGCCCTCCCCTGATAGGTGCTTACCTGTTTAGCTGACCAATCCCCCTTTCAGGGCTATTTAGGGTCTCTCCTTTGGGTGGTTCTTCAGATTCGGATTGCAAGACTCCAGCAGGAATCCTCTGCATCCTCCACTTAACCTTCTCACCGAAGAAACTGCATCTTGACCCTCCAGGAACTCTACAGCAAAGACGACTTCTGCAACATTGTATCTTCCGCTCCTCCCAGCAACTGCAACTGTTTCATGGTTGTGCATCCTCAGAGGGGTGACAAGGACAAAAAGAAGTATGGTAAGTCTCATGACAAGGGTGGGGACAAAGATAAAAACAAAATGTCTTCATCAGGCCCACAAACTCTTCTGAGGGTGGGTCTAAATCCTCTTCACACAACCATCAGAATAAAATGCCTTTGTGTTATATCTGTAGCTACCTGTAGGAATAAAGGCTATAGGGCAGGAGACAGTTCTTGCCCTAAGAAAAGCACCAAGCCTCCCACACCCCCCACTGGTTCAACTAGTGCCCCTAGCGATAGCAGTGGTGGTAGGAAAAATAACGCTACAAATAATCAGTCCAAGGGTGTATCAGGGCTCACTCTGGGAAGTGTAGTGGGGGTTGGTTTAGTTAGGGAAATCACTGAAGCTGTTTTAGTCTCTGATGGTAGCACTGACCTTGCCACCCTTGTTGCTTGTCCCCTTAATATGGATAAGTACAAGCAACAACCCCTAATAAATGGTGCTCAGGTTGAGGCCTAGAGGGACACAGGTGCCAGTGTCACAATGGTGACTGAAAAACTGGTGGCCCCTGAGCAACACCTACTTGGTCATCAGTACCAAGTGATTGACGCCCATAACAATACTGTAAGCCACCCCATGGCTGTTGTTGATCTCAATTGGGGCGGGGGAGGGAGGTTACTGGTCCTAAAAAAGTTGTGGTATCCACAGACCTACCTGTAGAGTGTCTACTAGGGAACAACTTGGAGACTTCAGCTTGGGCTGAAGTGAAGTTGGAGGCCCATGCAGCCATGCTGGCCATTCATGGGCATAGTATTGCCTTGACAAGGGCTCAAGCCAAGATGCAAAGAGGACAGGGAAACTTGGATCCTGAAAGAGTGGACCAAGAGCTTCCCAAAAGTAGGGGTAGAAAAGGTAAAAGGTTATTCACTATCCCTCCCTCCACTGATGATTCCCCCTTTGAGGACGAGGAGTCAACTCCTTGGGCAGAACCTACAACTGAAGAACTTCAGGCTGATACAGCTGAACTCCTAGGTGCAGGGGGGGCTGCCAGGGAGGATTTAAGTGCGGCACAGCAAATCTGCCCCACACTTGATGGTTTAAGACAGCAAGCTGTCAAAGAAGAGGCGCGGGATATCAGTGGCACCCATAGAGTGTACTGGGAGAACAATCTCTTGTATTGTGAGGCAAGGGACCCAAAACCTGGTGCCACCAGGAGACTGGCCATTCCCTTGCAATACAGAGAATTTTTGTTGACCTTAGCACATGCTATTCCCCTTGCTAAACATCATGGGCAAAGTAAGACGTGGGACAGACGGGTCCCTCACTTTCACTGGCCTCACATGTCTGATGATACCAAGTAGTTTTGTCACTCCTATGTAACTTGTCAATCCAGTGGCAAGACAGTTGGCACTCCAAAGGCCCCCTTAATCCCACTGCCAGTGGTTGGGGCACTCTTTGAGAGGGTAGGAGATAGGATGTCGGGATGTCCTGTAACCATGCCTCCTTTTTGCCTACCGGGAGTTATCCCAAAAAGGAGTGGGCTACAGCCCCTACAGCCCCTTTGAACTCCTTTTTGGTCACCCTGTTATGGGTCCATTAGCTCTTGTAAAGGTGGCTTGGGAGCAACCCCTGAAGCCCCCTAAACAAGATATAGTAGATTATGTGCTTGGTCTAAGATCTAGAATGGCTGAGTAAGTGAAGAAGGCCACTTAGAACCTTCAGGCAAGCCAGGAATTGCAGAAACAATGGCATGACCAGAAGGCTGTCCTGACAGTGTACCAACCAGGGCAGAAAGTGTGGGTCCTGGAGCCTGTGGCACCAAGGATACTCACAGACAAAAGGAGTGGACCACACATCATAGTGGAGAAAAAGGGTGAGGTCACTTATTTAGTTGACCTTGGCGCTCCTAGAAGTCCTCTTAAAGTACTTCATGTGAACCACCTAAAGCCCTACTATGACAGGGCTGACTTAACCCTGCTCATGGCCACTGATGAAGGACAGCAGGAATAGAGTGACCCTCTCAGTGACTTCTTCTCCCATACTGCAGCTGATGGTTCAGTAGATGGAGCTGTCCTAGCAGACTGCCTTCCTGAGTTTCAGAAGGAAGACTGCAGGAACCTCCTAGGGCAGTTCTCTGAACTGTTTTCTCTAGCACCTGGACAGACTACATGGTGTGAACACACCATTGATACAGGGGACAGTTTGCCTGTTAAAAGTAAGATTTCTAGGCAACCTGACCATGTTAGAGATTGCATAAATGCTGATGTTCAGAAAATGCTTGACTTAGGAGGGACTGAGCACTCTGACACCCCCTGGGCTAGCCCAGTGGTTCTGGTACCTAAACCTCATTCCCAAAATTGGAAATGGGAGATAAGGTTCTGTGTAGATTACAGAAGACTCAACACAGTCACCAAGACTGATGCTCACCCTATACCCAGGGCAGATGAGCTAATAGATACACTGGCATCTGCCAAGTATCTAAGCACTTTTGATTTGACTGCATGGTATTGGCTGATCAAATTATCAGAAGATACTAAACTAAAAACTGTTTTCTCACCTGTTGGAGGGCATTATCAGTTTACAGTTATACCCTTTGGTTTGAAGAATGCACCTGCCCCTTTTCAGAGGTTGGTGAATACAGTCCTCCAAGGTCTGGAAGCTTTTAGTGCAGCATATCTACATGATATTGCTGTCTTTAGCTCTACCTTGGATGACCACCTGGTCCACCTTTGGAAAGCTTTGGAGGATCTGCAAAAGGCAGGCCTTACTATCAAGGCTTCAAAATGCCTGATAGGGTAGGGGAAGGTGGTTTATCTGGGACACATAGTAGGTGGGGAACAGATTCAGCAACTGCAGGGGAAGATCCAGACTATTTTAAACTAGACTCCCCCTACAAACCAAACCCAGATCACAGCCTTTCTTGGTATCACTGGGTATTACAGGAGGTTCATTAAGAACTATGACTCCATTGTTGCCCCTCGTAATGACCTCACCTCAAAGAAGATGCCAAAAAATGAATTATGGACAGCCAGCTGTCAAAAAGATTTTGAGGAGCTAAAGCAGGCCATGTGCTCTGCACCTGTCTGAAAAAGCCCAAACTACTCCAAGAAGTTCATAGTACAGACTGATGCTTCAGAGGTAGGGGTTGGGGCAGTGCTTTCACAACTCAATACAGAGAGCCAGGACCAACCAGTTGCTTTTATCAGCAGAAAGTTGACCCCCAGAAAGTGTTGGTCAGCCAAAGAGAAGGAGGCCTTTGCTGTGGTCTGGGCCTTGAAGAAGGTCAGACCATACCTCTTTGGTACTCAATTCATTGTTCAGACAGACCACAAACCTCTCTTATGGCTAAAGCAAATGAAAGGAGAAAATCCAAAATTGGTGAGGTAGTCCATCTCCCTACAGGGTATGGACTTTACAGTGGAACATAGACCTGGGAGTAACCACTCCAATGCAGATGGACTCTCCAGATATTTCCACTTGTACAATGAAGACTCACCTGGGCAAGGTTAGCCTTATTGTCCCTCATTTGGGGGGGAGGGGTGTAGGAAAGTACCCTCTTTTTGCCATGGTTACCCCGATTTTCTGCCTGATGTCAGTGTGCTTCACCAGGACCCCAATGATTATGCTGTCTCCCCTCTGGTTGTTGCATACTGGTAACCCAGTATTTCACCCACAATTGGCAGACTAGTGCCCCCTTAAAAGTCCCTAGTATATGATACTTAGGTACCAAGGGCATTAGGGTTCTATGGGCTGCAGCATATCTTTCACCACCCATAGGGAGCCCATGCAAAGGCTTCTGCAGGACTGTCATTGCAGCCTGCGTGAAAAGGTGCATGCACCCTTTCACTGCCATTTACACTGCACCAGGTCACTTATAAGTCCCCCCTATAGTAGGCCCTCCAGCACCGAGGGCAGGGTGCAGAGTACCTGTGTGTGAGGGCACCCCTGCACCAGCAAAGGTGCCCCCACAACCTCCAGGACCAGTTTCTCAGACTTCATGAGTGCGGGGATACCATTTTACGCGTGTACTGGACATATGTCACTACCTATGTTCAGCTACATAATGGTAACTCCGAACATAGGCATGTTTGGTATCAAACATGTTGGAATCATACTCCAAGGCTTTTGCAAGTACTGGTTGTATGATTCCATGCACTCTGGGGGCTCCTTAGAGGACCCCCAGTATTGCCATTCCAGCCCTCTGAGGTTTTCCAGGCAGCCCCAGCTGCTGACACCTCTCAGACAGGTTTCTGCTCTCCTGTTGCTTGAAAAGCTCAAGCCCAGGAAGGCAGAACAAAGGATTGCCTTTGGGAGAGGGGTGTTACACCCTCTCCCTTTGGAAATAGGTGTTACAGGCTTGGGAGGGCTAGCCTCCCCAAGCCACTAGAAATGCTCTGAAGAGCACATTTGGTGCCCTCCTTGCATAATCCAGTCTACAATGGTTCAGGGACCCTCAGTCCCTGCTCTTGCGCGAAACTGAACAAAGCAAAAGGGAGTGTCTACTCCACTGTCCATCACCACCCCAGGGGTGGTGCTTAGAGCTCCTCCAGAGGGTCCCTGGGTTTTGCCATCTTGGATTCCAAGTTGGCAGGGAACTCTGGGAGCATCTGGGTGGCTACTGCCAGCAGGTGATGTCAGAGCCCTCCCCTGATAGGTGCTTACCTGTTTAGCTGACCATTCCCCCTTTCAGGGCTATTTAGGGTCTCTCCTTTGGGTGGTTCTTCAGATTCGGATTGCAAGACTCCAGCAGGAATCCTCTGAATCCTCCACTTAACCTTCTCACCGAAGAAACTGCATCTGGACCCTCCAGGAACTCTACAAACTGCAACAAAGAAGCAAAGACGACTTCTGCAACATTGTATCTTCAGCTCCTCCCAGCAACTGCAACTGTTTCATGGTCGTGCCTCCTCAGAGGACAGCCTGTTTTCAGCCTGCACCAGAAGAGAGAAGGAATCTTACTTGTGGTGAAGGAGTCACTCCAAGCTTCAGCAGGCACCTACTGCAACGAGGACCAGCTGCATGGATGCCCTCTGCTGCGTGGATCCTGCAACACAGGTGGTGGAGTGAAGTGGTCCCAACGGTCCTCACGTCCTACTGCCCAACTTTGGTGGA
This sequence comes from Pleurodeles waltl, assembly GCF_031143425.1. Classification (NCBI taxonomy): domain Eukaryota; kingdom Metazoa; phylum Chordata; class Amphibia; order Caudata; family Salamandridae; genus Pleurodeles; species Pleurodeles waltl. The sequence goes on along the minus strand of NC_090443.1, from coordinate 432,447,436 downwards.
GGTAAGAGCTTGCCTCCCCACGCAAGACAGTACCCCCATGCACTGCATGTTTTGCAGTTGCCAAGGCTTGTTGGCATCCTTCCATGAAGTTATTTCTACACCGTGCAGCTCCGGCCCCCAGCACTCTATCCTGCAACGCACATCTACCTCAGTGGTTCTCCGGCGGTGTGGGAGCTTTTGTCGTAGTGCTCCGTGGGCCTCCTTTTGCTCCTCCTTTGTCCCCATACTGTGTGACTCCTGTGCACGCTGCTTGGTCTTCTGTGGGCTCTCTCAGTTGCTGAGATCCCCCTCTGTCTCCCTCTTCTGGATAGAGTCCACCTGGTCCTTCCTGGTCCAGGGCAGTGCCATTTTCCGCTAGCAGCGAGCTTTGCAAGTGCCAAGGCTTGTTGATGATCTCCAGCGACGCAAACCATACTGCAATCCTCCATCCGCCATGGGACATCACTTGCACCAACCATGAACCCAAATCTGTCTTCTTGGGTGCAGTACTGACTGTTGTTTCTTCACCGGTAGTTCCTCTTTTGCACCTTTATCTGGGTTAGCAGGGGCCCCTGTTCTCCCTGGACTCTTCTGAGCTTCTTGGACTTGGTCCCCTTCTTCCATAGGTCTTCAAGTCCAGGAATCCACTGTTGGTGTCTTGCAGTCTCTTCTGTTTTTTCTGGTGTTTCTGTGTGTTCTAGGAAAGTTACTCTGTTTTGCCTGCTTTCCTGGGCTCTGGGGTTGGAGTCTAGTACTTACCTTTGGTGTTTTCCAGTACTCCCAGTGCCCCTCTGCACACTACACTTGCCTAGGTGGGAAACCGACATTTGCATTCTACTTTCTTAGTATATGGTTTGCATTCCCCCGGACCCAATTCTAACCTTTGTGATTTTTACTAATTGCACTGTTTTCTAACCGTTTTTATGCCTATTCCTGCATACTAGTGTATGTAATTTGTTTATTACTTACCTCCTAAATTAGTATAGTCTCTATGGTAATTTTAGCATTTGTGTCACCAAAATAAAGTACCTTTATTTTTGTAACACTGAGGGGGTCATTCCAACCTCGGCGGTAAAAGTCGCTTACTGCCAGACAGAAGACCGCCATAACACCGCCGCGGTCGCGGTAAACCGCCACGGTCATTCTGACCCACAACAGGCAAACCGCCAAAATCCCGACATCCACAAAAGTCCGCCACACCAAAGGCCAGCGATAAACTGGCGATGACCAAACCTCCACCGTCACGCCAACAGAAATTCGCCCATGCCATTACGACCCACGAATCCACGCGGCGGTCTTTCAACCGCGGTATTTCATTGGCGGTACACACCGCCGCGCTCGAAATACACATACCTGTACAAAACACTATCACATTGGACAATTCAAAATACACACACCTGATACACATACACACACCACTCCCACACACCCAATACAATATAAAACACACACCCACATCACCCACAAACCCTTACGACAACAATTCACGAACCAAAGCCAGAGAGAGACACCACCATCAACAAACTAGCAGCCACAGGCACACAACACCATCACCCACACAACTCCCATGCACAAAACAGCACACACCACCACATATCACCACACTAATCACCACACACACAACCCCACACATCACCCACACCACCCCATGGCACCACAAAGACACCCCAGGTTCTCAGATGATGAACTAAGGGTCATGGTGGAGGAAATTGTACGAGTAGAGCCCCAGCTGTTCGGGACACAGGTGCAGCACACCACCATTGCCAGGAAGATGGAGCTATGGAGCAGAATAGTCGACAGGGTCAACGCTGTGGGACAGCACCCAAGAAATCGGGACGACATCAGGAAGAGGTGGAACGACCTACGGGGGAAGGTGCGTTCCATGGCATCCAGGGACAACATCGCGGTGCAGAAGACTGGCGGCGGACCCCCACCTCCTCCCCCAGAATTTACAGCATGAGAGGAGCAAGTCTTGAACATCCTGCATCCTGAGGGCCTCGCAGGAGTAGCTGGAGGAATGGACTCTGGTAAGTCTCATCTTCACTACTTCATCCCCCCCACCCCACCTGCATGCCAAATCATACCCCCACCCCCATCACACCTACTCCTTGCAAATGTCTCACCATCACAACCCACCCATCCCAAAACCTGGCCCTGCATCCGACCACAAAGCATGGACACCCATCACCAAAGCATGCCCACTGCACATAAAGCACCGTCACAACAGCCCCCACAAAGGAATGCCAGCCCTGGGGTACACGGGAACCCACCCATTGCACACTATGGCACACACAGAAGCAATAATCATACGTTTGTACCCCTGCAGGGCCCGAACGCCACATCACCGCGCAGGAGGGTCCACAAATGTCCACTCCACCCCCAGAAGAGGCCCACAGTGAGGACAGCAGCTCTGTCGACTTGGATCTAGATGACCAGGCCGGTCCATCGGGGACCTCGGGACAGTCAGTTCCCCTCAGGCAGTCACAGGCCACAGCAGACCTTCCCCCCTCTGGGAACACCAGCACAGCACCCACCCAGCGGGCCCATACCTCTGTCCCTAGGACACGTCAATCAGCTGTGTGTCCACCACTACAGGGAACCCAGGATAACCCAACACCCCAACAACAACAGGGACCTGGGGACAGTGGTAGTGGGCACACGGTCCAGGGGACAGAGGCCCAGGGAAACAGGGGAACTGGGAGGGCTGCTGTGCGACAGGGGGGGGGGGACAGGCCCAGGGAACCCACTCTCCACGAGGCCCTCTCCTCCATAATGGGAGCATACCACCACTCCCAGGAGACGATGGCGACGGTCCTGGCCAGGTTTCAGGAGATCCAACTTCTGCAGGAGCAACAGTATATGGGGTTCAGGGAGGAACTAAGAAACATCAGTTCCGCAATGGGTACCATCGTAGTGGCCCTGAATCAGGTAGTCACCACATTGCGGGACACTGTGGCACCACAAAGGGCCCCTGACACTAGCATGGACCAAGAAATGCCTACCACCTCCGCCGTCGCTAGTGGACAGGAGGCCCCAACACAAGACCAACAGGCCACAAGAACCCCACCCCCTGCAGAAGGAGAACCACCCCGCAAGCGGGCCCTGAGATCCAGGAAGAAGACAGAGTAAGATGTCAAGACCCCCGCCAGCAAAGGATACCGCCCTGATTGTCATCCCACTGTCCCACATTGTCACCCTGTCCAACCTTAAATTGCCCCTGCTCCACTTCCCACAGGCATTTGGACAATGCACCTGTGATACTGATAGTCTGGACTCTGCCATGGACAATCCTCCACCATCACCCCTCACCGATTTGCAACCACCCATCCCATTTAGAGCACTTGAATAAACACACTTGTTGCACAAAACAATCTGGAGAATGGCTGTGATTTTGAACAAATGTATTAGACATGACCGTGCCAAAATGTCCATTCATATTGTGATGCCAACAAACCGCTGTCACACAGCTGTAGTCCATGGGGAAACAAAGCAGATGTCACGCAGTGGGGCCCACATCTCTGAAAACGGAAGGGAAAGTCACAACACAGTTACCATACACTGGGGAAAAAAGTCAGACAGTAGAGAGATAGGAGAGTTGAAGTATATGTAAAATGACGGGTTGGACTCTTACCTGTGGGTCACTGAAAATACTGCTGTATTACTGTGTTCCTGTTCTCTATGTCGTCCTCTTCGGCTTCCTCCTCTTCACTCTCCACAGGCTCCACAGCTGCTACAACTCCACCATCTGGACCATCCTCCTGCAGAAAAGGCACCTGGCGTCGCAATGCCAGGTTGTGAAGCATACAGCAGGCCACAATGATCTGGCACACCTTCTTTGGTGAGTACATTAGGGATCCACCTGTCATATGGAGGCACCTAAACCTGGCCTTCAGGAGGCCAAAGGTTCGCTCGATCACCCTCCTAGTTCTCCCATGGGCCTCATTGTACCGTTCCTCTGCCCCGTCCTGGGATTCCTCACTGGGGTCAATAGCCAGGAAAGGTTGGGGTAACCAGAGTCCCCTAATAGCCACACCCGGTGCCTCTGGAGTTGACCCATCACATATGGGATGCTGCTATTCCGCAGGATGTAGGCGTCATGCACTGAGCCATGGAACTTGGCATTCACATGGGAGATGTACTGGTCTGCCAAACAGACCACCTGGATATTCATGGAATAATAACTCTTCCTGTTCCTGTACACCTGTTCACTCCTGCTGGGGGGGACCTAAGCAACATGTGTTCCATCAAGGGCACCTATGATGTTGGGGATATGTCCAGGGGCATAGAAATCACCCTTCACGGTAGGCAAATCCCCCACCTCAGGGAAAACTATGTAGCTCCGCATGTGTTTGAGCAGGGCAGACAACACTCTGGACAACACCTTGGAAAACATAGGCTGGGACATCCCTGATGATATGGCCACTGTTGTTTGAAATGACCCACTTGCTAGGAAATGGAGCACTGACAGCACCTGCACCAGAGGGGGGATCCCTGTGGGTTGGCGGATGGGTGACATCAGGTCGGGCTCCGACTGGGTACATAGTTCCCGTATAGTGGCTCGGTCAAGCCTGTATGTCAGTATGACATGTCGTTCCTCCATTGTCGACAGGTCCACCAGCGGTCTGTACACGGGAAGATTCCTCCATCTCCTCGCATGTCCCAGCGGACGGTGCCTAGGAAGGACAACATGGAGCACAGAGTCAATCAACCCACAGGTACGTTCCCACAGCTTGCACACAATACGATTCTCAATGCATTGAATGGCTTGTATGAGTGTTAATGCAAGGCCTAGGTATGTGTGACGCAGTAGAATTTAAGCCATGTGGGCCCTTGAAATGGCGGCTGCCTGACCTGTGAGGTGTGACAATGGGATGTGAGGTCAATGCGCTGGCATGGCACTCCGTGGCAGTAGGGGGTCGAAGACCGCAGCGCAAAGTCGCATTGGTTAACATTGAACCCTATGGGTTTCAGGAGCCAATGACGATGTGCGCCTGTGGTCGCGATAGGCACCGCCGTGGTACGCACCGCCGCGGGCGTGACCGCCATTTTCTATCTGCTTAATCACTCGATACCTGATCATCCACAGGAGAGGACCTATACTGCAAGTGCTGCTGTGAACTCGGTCTGGAAGAGACAATGGCTGCTGCGACTAGGGAAAGGGCCCCTGCCTTCACTTCTGAAGAATTGGAGAAACTCGTGGATGGGGTCCTCCCCCAGTATGCGCTACTCTACGGTCCTCCAGACCAACAGGTAAGTACACTGGGACCATGCTTTGTGGCCAATGCCTGTGTTGAGTGGGGTGAATGAAAGATGGTGGGGAGGGGAGCGAATGAGGTATGCATCAAACGACAGATGAGAGCATGTGCCACATGGCAAGGGTGGGGATGGGGGGCCACTCACATCGAGCATGCAGAAGGTGATGATTTTTTTTCTCCCCCTGTACATGTCACATAGGTCAGCGCCCATCAGAAAATCGTCATTTGGCGTGCTATTGCCAAGGACGTCCGGACCCTGGGGGTCCACAACAGACGGGGCACCCACTGCCGGAAGAGGTGGGAGGACATCCGACGCTGGAGCAGGAAGACGGCGGAGGCTTAGCTGGGGATGGCCTCCCAACGTAGGAGGGGTGCCAGTCGTACTTTGACCCCCCTGATGTTCCGGATCCTGGCGGTGGCCTACCCCGATTTGGATGGGCGCGTGAGGATATCACAGCAGACACAAGGGGGTGAGTACAAGCACATTCTGCTGATTTTGCGCGCAGTGGAGGTGTCTGAGTGGGGGAGGAGGGCTGTGGGTCTCCCTAGGCCAGGGCGATTTCTGTAGGCTAGGCCCCTCCGTTAGGCATGGCCCTGTGCCGCCACCCCCCACCTCTGTCAGTTGCCTAGTACAGCTATTCATGGCCCTGTGTCACCTATGTGTGGAGTTGTCGTCCATAGGGTTGTAGGCCATGTCCCACTGAGTGAGTAGTGTACCCCAAGTGCGCGGCGTAGTGCAGGGGGCTTCTGTGTCTGTCCTCTCCGCCAACGGTGTCGCCAATGCATGCACTCAACATGTCTTTATTTCCCCCCCCCCATTTTTTGTGCTCTTCCTGTTCATGTGTGCATTAGCATCATCAGGCGGAGGAGAAGTGGCATCGGAGCACGAGGGAGCTGCATCCCACATGGCCCTGGAGGGCCATGCAACGGACTCAGAGTACACCAGTGGGACGGAGGGCGAGGGGAGCTCCACAGCGGGGACACGTGGTGACACCCGCAACACAGACTCGTCCTCGGAAGGGAGAACCCTTGTGGTGGCGGCAACATCCGTGCCCCCCGCAACAACAGGTACAGCCGCCACCCAGCGCACCAGCCCCACCCTCCCAGCAGCCCCTCAGCGTTCGCCCTGTGCCCGCTCACCCAGGAAGGTGGGCATCTCCTTCGCCCCAGGCACCTCAGGCCCTGCCCCAGTTACCCCTGCTGCCCTCAGTGAGGAGGTCATTGACCTCCTGAGGACGCTCATTAATGGGCAGTCTACCCTTTTGAATGCCATCCAGGGTGTAGAAAGGGAGGTGCACAGGAGTAATGCATACCTGGAGGGCATTCATTCTGGTCTGGCTGCCCATCAGCGATCGTTCAACGCTCTGGCCTCAGCACTGACGGCAGCCATTGTCCCTGTCTCCTGCCTCCCTCTTCCAACTTCCTCCACCCAGTCCCAGTCCCCTGTACCTCTGCCTATCCCAGACACACCTACAGACCAGCCTGCACACACCTCAACACCCAAGGGAAGCTCATCCAGACATAAGCACCACACATCACACAAGCATTCACCCAAGCAACATCCACATGCAGACATACCAACAGCCACTGCCTCCTCTGTGTCCCCCTCCTCCTCGTCTCCCTCCTCCCTCCCTGTGACGTCTCCACTCACACTTGCATGCACAACATCTTCAGCCACTACGTCCATCACCAGCACACCCACCAGAACACTCCGCACACGTGCAGTCACCACCCCCACTACCATTTACACGTCCCCTGTGTCCTCTCCCAGTGTGTCTGTCATCCCCTCTTCCAAACCACACAAACGCAGGCAGCCACCCACCCAACAGCCATCCACCTCACGACAGCCTCCAGCACCTGCACCCAAAGACACCAGACTTCGCTCTCCTACAACCACATCCTCTTCCTCCACTCCCATACCCACTACACCTACCCGTCCCTCTCTTTCTAAATTGCTTTTCCTTTCCAAACTTGACCTCTTTCCAACAACTCACCCACCCCGTCCATCTCATAAGACTCCAATCAGCACCTCAGCCACCACAAAACCTGGACCTACAAAGACAATAGTCCAAGGATTTTGGAGTCCCCCACCTTCAAGGCCATCTAGTTCGGCTAGGAGCAAAGAGACGGCCAGCCCACCCCCTGAAAAAAAAGCAAAGAAAGCCAGTGCCCGGCGCGAGAGGCCAAAGACAGCATGCTCCAAAACCCCTACCCTGGCTCCGTCAGGAAGTGGGGTGCCACCTGGCACACCGCCAAAGGGAGGAAAGGGCCACAGATTAGCAGGGAAGGGTGGCAAGGGCAGCACGCCCGACAAGTCCGGCAGCAGGCCAGCTGCCCAGGAGGGCCCCACCAGCCCCATTCCAGGTGTGCAGGAGGACACCCACAGGCCTGGTACGGCAGCACAGGAGGGCCCCGCAAGCGAAAAGACAGATGGGCAGGAAGGGCCCGGCAGCCACATGTCAGGTGGCGAGTGAAATCCATGGCATGGCCGGATCTGGTGACCTGGACACTCATGTCAAGCACCGCTGAACATGGCCCTTCAAGTCAAGAACCGCTGAACAGGGCCCTTCAAGTCAAGCACCGCTGAACAGGGCCCTTCAAGTCAAGCACCGCTGAACAGGGCCCTTCAAGTCAAGAACCGCTGAACAGGGCCCTTCAAGTCAAGAACCGCTGAACAGGGCCCTTCAAGTCAAGCACCGCTGAACAGGGCCCTTCAAGTCAAGAACCGCTGAACAGGGCCCTTCAAGTCAAGAACCGCTGAACAGGGCCCTTCAAGTCAAGCACCGCTGAACAGGGCCCTTCAAGTCAAGAACCGCTGAACAGGGCACCGCCGTCTCAAGAACAGCTGAACAGGGCCCTTCAAGTCAAGAACCGCTGAACAGGGCCCTTCAAGTCAAGAACCGCTGAACAGGGCCCTTCAAGTCAAGAACTGCTGAACAAGGCCCTTCAAGTCAAGAACCGCTGAACAGGGCCCTTCAAGTCAAGAACCGCTGAACAGGGCCCTTCAAGTCAAGAACCGCTGAACAGGGCACCGCCGTTTCAAGAACCGCTGAACAGGGCCCTTCAAGTCAAGCACCGCTGAACAGGGCCCTTCAAGTCAAGAACCGCTGAACAGGGCCCTTCAAGTCAAGAGCCGCTGAACAGGGCCCTTCAAGTCAAGAACCACTGAACAGGGCCCTTCGAGTGAAGAACCGCTGAACAGGGCACCACTGTCTCAAGAACCGCTGAACAGGGCCCTTCAAGTCAAGAACCGCTGAACAGGGCCCTTCAAGTCAAGAACCGCTGAACAGGGCACCGCCGTCTCAAGAACCGCTGAACAGGGCCCTTCAAGTCAAGAACCGCTGAACAGGGCACCGCCGTCTCAAGCACCGCTCCGCTGGGCACCGCCGTCTCAAGCACCGCTCCGCTGGGCACCGCCGTCTCAAGCACCGCTCCGCTGGGCCCTTCATCTCAAGCACCGCTCCGCTGGGCACCGCCGTCTCAAGCACCGCTCCGCTGGGCCCTTCATCTCAAGCACCGGTCCGCTGGGCACTTCATCTCAAGCACCTCTCCGCTGGGCCCTTCATCTCAAGCACCGCTCCGCTGGGCACTGCCGTCTCAAGCACCGCTCCGCTGGGCCCTTCATCTCAAACACTGCTCCGCTGGGCACCGCCGTCTCAAGCACCGCTCCGCTGGGCACCGCCGTCTCAAGCACCGCTCCACTGGGCCCTTCATCTCAAGCACCGCTCCGCTGGGCACCGCCGTCTCAAGCACCGCTCCGCTGGGCCCTTCATCTCAAGCACCGCTCCGCTGGGCACTTCATCTCAAGCACCTCTCAGCTGGGCCCTTCATCTCAAGCATCGCTCCGCTGGGCACCGCCGTCTCAAGCACCGCTCCGCTGGGCCCTTCATCTCAAGCACCGCTCCGCTGGGCACCGCCGTCTAAAGCACCGCTCCGCTGGGCACCGCTGTCTCAAGCACCGCTCCGCTGGGCCCTTCATCTCAAGCACCGCTCCGCTGGGCACCGCCGTCTCAAGCACCGCTCTGCTGGGCCCTTCATCTCAAGCACCGCTCCGCTGGGCACCGCCGTCTCAAGCACCACTCCACTGGGCACCACCGTCTCAAGCACCGCTCTGCTGGGCACCGCCGTCTCAAGCACCGCTGGCCCATTGGCAGAAGGGGCAGGCCCGCATGTATGTCAGGCAGGGCTGCACGAAGCACTCTGGGCACCATGCCTCCTCCAGAACCAGTGGAGTCTGTACTCCACTTGTGAGACTGTGGCTTTGCACTCCCCAGGATGGCACAGTGGGCAACCCACCCACTGTAGAGACTTGATAGACTGTGGCTTTGCACTCCCCAGGATGGCACAGTGGGCAACCCACCCACTGTAGAGACTTGATAGACTGTGGCTTTGCACTCCCCAGGATGGCACAGTGGGCAAACCACCCACTGTAGAGACTTGAGAGACTGTGGCTTTGCACTCCCCAGGATTGCACAGTGGGCAGGCCACCCACTGTCTGGACTTGAAAGACTGTGGCTTTGCACTCCCCAGGATTGCACAGTGGCCATGGAGGCCCCTCGTGGATCTGGCATCATGGACTCATCTGGCTGAGGTGCCCCCCTTTCCCTTCCCCCTGAGGTGCCTGTAGTTTTCCCATCTGATGCCCCTGCAGTGTTCTCTCCATTGGAGTCTGGTATCCTGTGTGGGCTTTGCCCATGTGTTTTGGCCCAGTAGCCCACGAACAATGGCTATTACCCAATTCGGACTGGACTTTTGATATATATATATATATATAGTTATAGATGTTTTATATATTTTTTTACTCAGCCGTACAATATAATTCAAATTTCATCATCATTTCCTTTTTTATTTGCATTCTTCCGGGGGGTTTGGGGGTCTCACTATGAGTTGTTGCTATGCATTGATGTGTGTGTAGTGGTGGGTGAGGGTGAGGGTGGGTGTGTCGCGTATGTGTGTGCCCGTAATCTTTTCTTCTCCCCACTCCCCTGTGTCGTAGGTGCAGTACTCACCGTTGTCTTCTGCGCCGACGTTCGTGCTCCTGGTAGAGAAGCAGAAATACAATAGCTGGCAGTATGAGTAGTTCGGGTTCCATGCTGTCCTGACTCCTCGTGGAGGGTGTAGAGGTGAGCGTTTTCCGTTTGAAATGGCTGTTTCCGCCGTGTTTTTATCGGCGGGGCTACCGCCCCGGAAAAGGTGGCGGATTGATGGGTTGTGATAGGGTGGGCGGTACATTGTCTCCCGCCTGTCTGTTGCCGGTGACCGCCGCCGCTTTAACACCGACCGCCAGGGTTGGAATGACCCCTGAGTATTTTGTTTTCATGTTTTGTAAGTACTGTGTGACTATAGTGTAATTGCATGAGCTTTGCATGTCTCCAAGATAAGCCTTGGCTTCTCAGCTACAGCTACCTCTAGAGAACATGGCTTCTAGGAACTGCCTACATTTCACTAATAAGGGATAACTTAACCTGGTATAAGGTGTAACTACCATAGGTACCCACTACAAACAAGGCCAGCCTCCAACACCTGTACTATCTGCATAGTGCACCCCTACATTTGGAACGCTGCATAGATAGCCAGCTTCCTACATTCAGCACAAGAGCAAATCAGCATAGAGATGGGGGAAAGAAGCCCCTAGCAAAACACTGCATATCACAAGAAGCTGCATGTCCAGAGAGGACAAAACCTACAAGTGCTGCCAGCCAGAAAAGGATGCATCTCAAGGGGACCCCTAAATGATCTAGCCATTTAATTGAGAAGGGGGCATAAAAAAACGCTCCACTCCTGGAGGTGTAGTTCGCATACGGAAGCTGAGCCCATAACCTAAAGACCTATAACCAAGTATTTAGGTTGCTTTTCCTCTAAATGTCTTTTAGACGCGTCAACAACAATATGGTTACGGGTTCAGTTCCTGTACGTGAACTACACGTTCAGTGATGCAGCATTTTTATATGCCCTCTTCTTGCTTGGATGGTTCAACCATTTCAATGTGACTGTGTTTCTAAAGTCTCAAATTACTTAATCAGTTTGATGACTAATAAATCTCAATTTATTTATCCAGTCTCTGGCATTGGCTTATTCAATAATTGTTATATATTTAGACCTTGATTTACCTTTTTCTTTCTTTTTTACTTTCCCGAAATGAACCTACTGTCAAGAATCAAACTGAGCAATGAGAGTTGGATATGGACTTTGGACATTACTATGTGGATTACGCATGGACTTCTCAATTGAAACCTGAGCAAACATGGGATGATCTTATTTATTTTGTTTTGTTTTGGGACTTTTCTCCTTAAGCTTTTTATCATAAGGCTCACACATGGTTTTTGATTCTTGGCATCCAAAAAAGAGGCAAACCAACAGTTGACGATCTTTATATACCTTACTCATCATTGGTTGTATTTTTTTATTTCCTATTTGCCTGTGAAATGTATTATGGTAAATGTTGTTTGTTAAAAAGCTGTAAGAAAACGAACTGCATAATAATTGCCTCTTTTTTAAAAATAAAATGATAGCACAATATTGCAAGACTGATTAGGAGAATCTGCAACTTCGGGTCATGCTTGTTATGTACACTAGATAGTTCTCAATTTAAAATGGGTCACAGCACATGTTGAAATATTTCCATGTTGCTACAGTGGTCACCTACTGAAATAATTATGTGCATTTGTCCTGTTGCTTTTCAGGAGACTCTTTCTCTGCTACTAAGTTCAGATCCTGGGGCAAAGGTAAGAATGACATTTTCACCTTTACAATTTAATGCCATTTTAGAAGCAGTTATTCTCTGTGAAGTTGTCAGCAATATCAAACGATGGTTAAAAATTATACATAAAGATGCATACATAGATGGGCGTTCAACCAGACCGCATCATCCATTGGTCTGTTATTGTATCATTCGCACGTTGCCTTGCCCCTCTGAATGACAACGAGTGTCCAATATGCACATCCACTTTACAAAAAGTTCCCATATTCTTTTTCTGTTTTCAATGCCCCTTGTGATTTCTTTGATTCCCCGTATTTTTTATTTTGTTTTATTATCCTCATTCGACTGCCTCAGCGTCTGTCTAATATTCACGGCAGTGCTGGCAGCTGCTTTTCCACTCTCCTCCTCTCCTGGCTCTTTTTGGTCCCGGCGTTTATCTAAAACCATAGTCCTCCCAGTTCTCACTCAATGAGGAGGCGTTCCTCCTCTGACATGTTGGTTAGCAAGTGTTTCTACAATGTTTATTGTAGAGCATGCCCCCTGCCCCCACTACAACGGCCCTCCTGCCCTTCCAATAATGCTTCATCAATTCGCATTGAAGAATGAGGAGCAAGGTTTGGAAGGTGCATTCTGGATATTACCTAACTAATATTTTCCATTAACGCAAAACCTGTGCTTCCCGTCACAGTTTTTAGTCTTTGAGGAAATACACAACCACACGCCATTCCTCAATGTTGGCAAAAGAACCAAACTGACAATACAGGTGAAAACACATGATTTAGTATCTCACAAAGTCGCAACGGAGAGCACTATTCCTTCACTGCAGACTTCAGCACTTCCAAACCAAGATTTATAGACTCACCAAGCCTGAACTTGTAGTGTTTTACAAATCACCACTCTGCAAATTACCATTAAGGAGACACTATTCATCACTGCACATGATGCTGAAATCCCCTTGGTAGCTCTTCCCTTAATCCGGTTCAGGAGTTATAAGTGCATGATATCATACCCCTTAGTAATGACTTGCTTAACCCATTAAATAATAGTAGTAGTAGTAGATGGCCTTTTCTCTTTGTTAGCTAGACCAAAGGCTACCAAAAAAAAGTTAGTTAGTTATATCATTGTTCTGTCTAGGTGAAGTTCTTCTATCTTTCAAACCAAACCAAATTTGATCCCCAAGGGAAACTTTGGAAGGATTTCTACTCTTCTAGGGGATCCTCATCAACAGTCATAAGTACTGAATAGTCCTGCCCACTTGTGGGGACCCCAGAGCCCTTCCTAAAAATCATAGGCCACTAGGTAGTTATAGTTACTATGTAGTTAAGTTTAGGTCTTAGTTGCGAGAGAAAAAGGATTTTTTGTTTTGCCAATAACTTTGGTGTGGAATCTTCATGAAACTTTCCAAAAAAACAACAGAGGTCACTTCAGCAACTGTCTGGGAAGTGTTGGTGTGTTCTGTCAACTGAGGGACAAGAAAAAGAGGGGGGGGTCACAAAATATGTTTTCCCCATTCATTTTTCCATAGGGATTTTGAACAGCGATAGCACCAAAACCACTGGATGGATTTACACCAAATTTGGCAGAAAAATAGGCCTTTCTGTTATTTGGTGTAAATCCGTTCAGTAGTTTTAGAAAAATTAAAACAAATCTAAATTTATATATATATATATATAGGGACGCAAAGGCTGAGTGAATCCTCCAGATCTCGTGCTGAGATATGATTGGCTGCCAACACTTCAACAACAAAGTGTTATCAGCCATGTTGGGACTCCGCTTCAGCCGATTCTCTAAAAAAAATGTAAAAAATAAGAAAAGTATCCAGGGTATGGACACCCGGACCCTTTAGCTCTGGTGGTGGGGTCCCAGAGGGAACCCCCAGCAAAAAAGCATTTTTAAAAAAAACAGTTACTGCAGAATCGCAACAGGGTCACACATCCACAGTAAAAACGGACTCCCGCACTTAATTACTCAGAACCCCCCCCCGGTGGGCCAAGTCCTGGGCCATGGTTTGTTGTAGTGCAGGGGGGCCTCCCGGCAATGCCACAGCCATGGGGACTGCCACCTCCCTGGGGCTCAAATCATTATGACTGCAGGGGTCAAGTGGTCCCTTGATGCACCGGGGACTGCCACTTCCCTGGCGCATTTCCTTAATTGTGTGCCCAGCCCCAGGGACCACTTCCCTGGGGCTTACAATAAATATGATGCAGAGGCCATGCTGCCCCTCTACTGCCCTGGGAACCACCCCTTCTCCAGGGCATTTCCCTAATTGTGTGCAGAGGGGCCACGGAGCCCCCCTACTGCCCCAAGGACCGCCCTGGGGCATTTCCTTAATTGTGGGACCATATACTCCAACCCCCGCAGCCGCAAGGATCACTACCTCATAAAAGCAAATGATAAATAAAAAAGAGATTGGGGTCTGTTTCAGAACCCTGTAGCACCGGGATCACCACCTCTCCAGGGCTATATTGGTGGGAAGGGGACCAGGCAGCCCCACTTGAGGAGCCTCTGATGGCCATGACGACCACCACCCCCCAAGGGCTGGCTCCTTCTATGTCCCGGGATGCCCAACCCGGGATATAACTGTTAGCTGTGGCTTGGTGACAGCTTTGACAGCTGCCACTGAGCCACAGCAAACACTTCGGTCCAATGAAGAGAAAGCTGTCAAACAGCTACCCCTGCTTCGGAGCGGAGCTTTCCTCTGTTTGCCTGCACATGGAGATGCAGGTAGACACATGGAGGAAACTGCTCTCACAGAGAGGGAGCTGCTCTAGCAGCGCCCTCTCTGTGACAGCAATGCTGGCTCCTACAGGAGGTGGGGAGCCAGCCGGGACTGTAGGAGCCTTCAGACTCTCCTCACAGTCCCCAACATTGTGAGGCACCCAAGTCACATGGCTGGGCCCCAGGGGATGGGGTCCCCGGAGACAGAGTAGCCTGGGGGGAGCAGGGAGGGGCAAGCAGCCCCCCACCAAATAAATTCGATATTTACACTGTGCCCTGGGGGATGGGGTCCCTGGGCCCGATATCGGTCTGAGGAAGGGGGGGCATGCAGGGTTGGGTTGTTATATGGGTTGGCATCAGGTTCTGGCTGCAGGCCAGGCTCTGCGGCCAACCCCAGGCGTACACGCCCTGATGTCGTTCGCAGCGGTGGTTTAAATAATTTATAGTAATGAAAATTACTATGCATTAAAAAAACTATAGAAATTCACTGAAAAAACCAAAGGGTACAGAGATGTTATAGTTACAAAACAGAATTAAAAAAAACATTTAAATTAACTTAAAAAAACAAATGTTACAGGGACGTTATAGTTAGGCTGATATTTTAAATGTACCAAACTATAGAAATCCACCAGTTATAGTTAGAGTTTTCTCAAGTAACTATAACTTGTGTCCTAAGGTAACTATAACTCGCACCCTTACAAGGAGTGGCACACCGCCCATGTAGGCAAGTGCTTCAGAGTCCCACATAGGGTTAGTATGTACTATATAAATGTTGCAATGCAATACAATACTTATGTTGTTGATCGTCCTTGTATTAATTCTTATTGTTTGTTGTCTGAAATCAAGCTTTCCAGCACCGTAGAGAAGTAAATGAGATCAAGACTTACCAAAAGTTCCGAAGAGAAGAAGCCTGCAGAGCAGACTAAAAGGCGCTGGAGCAGCTAAAAAGAAAGTGGTGTTTCTACATTAATTTGAGTATTATATATCAACAAGTAAACAATATCAAAAGTTGTTCTTGTCTTGTCTGCTTTTATTCACCTCTTTATTTTGTGCTGCATATGCCTTAATTAATAGACTTCAAATATACTTTATTTACAAGTCTGCCTCTTTAAAATTCGGTGCTAACGTAGCGAATAGAATGAATTCTAAAGTTTAAAAAGTGCATTACCACTACCATGTGCCTACCACCACCAGCATTACCCCAAACACCACTGTTACTACCACCAGTGGGTAGCCAGAAAATTAGAATCTATCCCACTTCTATCCCAATCTTTAGTTTGATTACACAGAGCAAGTGCAGAAAACAAACCCAACCCTCCTTAGAAAGAATCCTTCACACTTTCATCCTCCCAACATCCATCCAACCCTTCACCTGCTCATTTTTGTTTATTAATCCATCAATCCTTCCATTGTGACCATTTCATCCCATCCATTCCATTCAACCATACTCTCTTCCATCCACCCATCCATCCTTTCACCTTATCATGTATACTTCCATTTATTCACCAATACATCGGTATATCCTTGAATCCCTCCATCCTTTCACTCTTCCTTCCTCCATCCTTTCATCCATCTGCCCATTATCCCAACCATCTAATCTTTCTTTTGCCCTTACACCTGTCCATCTTTGCACCCCTTCAGCCATCCATTCTTACAGCTTTCCTTCCTTTCACCCTTCCATTATAGCTTTCACATGTTCTTACTTCTTTTCTTTTTTCTTCCCCTGTTTTTATTTCAACCTATCTACCCAACCTTTGTTTCATCCATACATTTATTTTCCTACTTTTCTCTTGCATGCTTACTTTTCCCCATCTGTTCCCCTTTGTGTTTTCTAGTATTGGTAGCATTCCTCTATCTTTCGTCTCTTCACTGTTCATATTAAGGCCACACCCCATTGTCATGGTTTTTCCCTAACAGTGGTGTTTATGAACATTTTGTCTGCCCACAGAAGAAACCCACAAATAATTAATATTTTAATATGGCACAGTTCACCTGCCCGTCAAACTTAAGCTGGTACAATAGGGTTCATTACACCAGTGACTACCAGCACAAGCACAATTACCACCAACACCATCACACCACCATCACTTTGACGACAACCATTATCACTTCCATCAACATAAACAACACCATCAATACTATCACCAAAAGTCACCATCAGCAGAACTATCACTATCACTATTGTTACCACTCAGACCACCATCATCACAGCCATCACAGCTATATACCCATGCAAGTGTGTGTAAGAGTATTGTGTGTTTGGCAGTGTTGTGCATGTGTAAGAGAAAGTGTGTTTTGAACAAGCAAATGAAAACCTTTTCGTGCACCATCAGTTTAGTTATACTTCAGTTTTTTTGTGAGAAATTGGTGTTTAAGTTGAGGGGCTTAAGTACCTACCTCCAAAAATAACCACAATACTTGTCAGAGAGAACCACTAAAGTTATTACATAAAACTGAGCTCAACACTCTGGTAGCTATGGCAGAGAGCAGACATGCTTAACTTAGACGTAATGTGTAAATTATTCACACAATACTCAAACAGAAATAAAATCAACACACAACTCAATACTTTTATTACATTACATTCTAATAAATAGAATGACAGCAAAATGACAAAAAAATCAAATCAGTAGAACTGGAGCTCTGAATTTTCAAAGTTTAAGGTTAGAAATAGCACCAAAATGTCTTAAGTACCAACAGAAGTCATTTGGATGCACTTGACCGGGACATGGGTAAAGTGAACAGCTGACCACAATGGAGCATGGGATAGATACAGGGACCAGGCTGGTCCCAGGGAAAGGTTTAACCTTCTGACTGTGGGATCAAAGTAAGCATTCTTAGAACTGCAAAGCATCACGATGTTGCCGAAAAGAGGGGCACGTCAATGGATAGCCGCTGGTACGAAGTCTTGGTAAAGTGGTTGACTTTTAGTGAGAAAGCTCCAAGTGGGAAAAATTTAAATTTCACCCCTAGAGAATGTCCTTTGCCAGCTGGACACTTTTTGCTCCTTTGCCCAGATCAAAGTAAGCATCCTTAGAGATGCAATGAGTCAGGCTGTTGCCAAAGAGCGGGGTCACGTCTTTGTCCGATGGTCTTGGCAGGTTGCCTCTGTCCCCATTAGTTCTCTTAGCAAAAACTTGGCAAAACGTTTCTAAGTCCCAGGTTTCAGGATTTGTTAGGCAGAGTGCTCTGCCATGCCTGAGACATCTAAGAAAGGGCTCTTCAGACCCTGCAAGACATGTGAGAAGAAAATACTTCATATAGATTATCTCCACAAGGACTGTCTGTTCTGCCTCTACCCTCAGCACAGGGTAAAAGACTGTAAATTCTGTCATACTTTTTCCAACAAAACTTTGAAGGACAGGGAGGAGAGGCTTCTTCTATGGCTGCAGATGGCCAAGTCTACTAGATCTCCTACTTTTGAGGAAGATAGTGACACCTCTTCCACATCTCAGCAGAGATCTCATAAAGGGAAAGATCCATGACCAGGGGATGTCAGACGAAGGCAGCAACACCCTTAAAAAATATCCTCATGGCTCTGACAAGGACTGCTAAAAAAAGGATAAAAAGGAAAAAATCTCAGAGACTGACAGATATCAGTACTCCATCTATAAAAACTGGGGCCCATCCTCCAAGGTCCTCATCGAAACCATTGACAAAGAAACAACTCTTATCGATGATCACCTCACCCTCGAGAATAACATCGTCAAGGACGGTGTCCACGGTTACCTTAGTCACGTCAACGATGGCATCGTCAACAACAGCAACATCAATGACCCCTTCTATCTCTGCCTCAGCTTTGATCCCGTCAACGAGTATCTCATTGTCGATGAAAACTCCGTTGATTATTACACCATGGTTACTGTCAATGACGGTATAGTTGATGACAGCAATGTCGACAACGGTACCATCAATGACGACACTGGTGACAACACCCCAGCCAACAAGAATTACACTGCCAATGCTGAAAGCCACTCTGCAGCCCCAGCAGTTGATACCTGCTTCCACAATGTCACCAACAACATGGTTGACAACATTCCAAAAACTTTCCTCTAACCACAGCACTCTTCACTGAGCAAGGTGTTTCCTCTTGCCCCAAACAATATTCTGGAGGAGTTGGAGGATGATGCCTTTTTGGGACAGCCCATCAGAACTCCATGTAAAATATCAGGAAGAAAAGAACGAGGAAGAGTATGAACAATATTATGGAGACTACTACAATCCACAACAAACAAAATGTGTGGACAGACATAGACATCATCGGGAACATCACCAGAATTGTGTCAAATTGCCTTCTCGTGAGGGAATGGTTCAGGTAACTATGCCACTATTTCAAGACCTCCGGGCAATGTTAAAAGACTACCTGTAATGTCCAGGATGACGCAAGCCTCGATCATATAGTGCCTCATGGAGAGGATCCATCACCACAAGATGATGACAGAAAGAAGGGTGAAATCTCTGAGACTCAACCTACTCATGATGAATGAGATGATTACATGATTCCTACCACATCATCTTATGCACCACATCCTATGGCCTCTCCTCCTGAGGACATAGGGAGATTTCACAGTTTGATGGAGGGCTGCAAGAAATTTTCAACTGCCAATATAATTCAAGCAGTCCGACTGCTTTCCCTACGATTTTAAAGAACTGGCTAAGAAACCAGTTTGCGCCATTCCCACTGTTGACTACATATTGGAAGAGGGCATGAAAATTATGAAAACCCCAGTTACTGTAGCAACAGTGTTGCAGCACATAGATAAAAAAGACAAGGCACCAGAAGACTCACATGCTTGCCTATTCAGACATCCTAAGCCAGACTCCATAATTTCTCAAGCAGCTCAGCATTGTTCTAAGAACACATCCATGCCCATCTCTGCTCCACCAGACAAGAAGGGCAGGTGCTTGTATATTTGACTATGTTTGCCATCACAGTTCGTGCAGCAAACTCTCTGGCTAATTTGGGCAAGTATGATAGGTGAATGTGGTCTGACATCAGTGGCGTCCTAGACCTAGAGCCTGAGAACAGAAGATCAGAGGCGAGAAAAGATCTTGCAGAAAGAACGCACGTCATCGGAGATCATTGACTATGCAATGGTCATAGCCTTGACTGAATATCAGCAGTTAGCGGCAGTTTTAAGAAGGCAACCTCTATCCGGCCAGAGGTGAAGTCAAAAATACTTTACATGTTCAATGACGGAGAAAACCTGTTTGGCAAAACACACAGATGATGGCCTACTAGTCATCAAAACAGACACCAACACTGCTAACCACCAGCAGTGGCATACAATAAACAGGGTCAGAGAAGGAAACAGACCCCCAGGGCTGAAACACCAACCGCAAACAGTCACCTCACCCAGGTGCCCGCTACTCTCAACACTTCAGAGACTCTGGGTGCAAAGATATTCAACTACCTCAAGCAACTGGGCAAATGACAGCAGACAGATGTGTATTAGATCTTGCACCTAGGGTCATACCCTAGAATAGATCAAGAGGCCACCAAATACTCCACCATAGGCAGTGCACCCACCTTGTCTTCACTTACTCAGAAAGGAAGCATTCTCTATGCTAACCAAAAAAGCAATAAAAAACGTTCTATAACCACGGAAACGCATGGGTATCTATTCCCATTTTTTCCTGATCAAGAAAAAACAGGGGAATGGCGACCCATTCTCAAATGCAGAAAATTAAACAAGTATTTACGGAAGCAATCCTTTTGCATGATCACGTCTTTCAGACAGCCTACATCTCCTAAACCACGGAGAGTATATGACAGCTCTGGATTTGCAGGATACATACTTACACTTAACCATACACCCCAAACATGTCAAATTTCTCTGTTTCACCGTACCGGGCACCCATTACCAATTCAGAGTCCTCCCATTAGGGCTCAAGTCAGCTCCTTTATGCCAAATTTTACCATCCTGCCACCCTGCCAAGGGACCCCACCCCCCTGCCAGGGCTAATAAGCATATTTTTCTTTTAATATTTACTGCGAATTAGCAACAGGGTGGCAAATCTGTGGTGAAAATTTTAAAAAAGAAAAAGCGCAGGCTCCTGCACTTGTTTTTTTAAACAAGCCCCCAAGCAGGCCAGGTCCTGGGGGCACTCTTTTCTTTTTAACGGGGGAGGGCTTCTGGCTCCCCAACAGCCTCGGGTGCCCCCACCTATCCGGGGCTATTCTGAAATATGAGCGGGGAGGCCAAGCACCCCCGTACCCCAGTGACCATCACCCCCAGGGGCAAAAATGCTTTTATTCCATGGTGGAGCCCCGATCACCTGTATTTGGTCATGCAGCCCCTCTCAAGAAGCCATTGATGACCCTGGGGACGGCCACCCCCCAGGGCCAGATCCTGCTATGTCCCGAGGTGCCCACCCCCGGGACAAAGCTGTTTGCTGTGGCTTGGCTGCAGATTTGCATCTGCAGCCAAGCCACAGCAAACACTTTGGGTTTTGGCAGCGGCACCTGTCAAGCAGGTCCCTCTGTCAAAAACCGAAGCTTTCATCGCTGTCCCCTTCATACAGGTATGTATGCAAGGGACAGATATGAAAGGTTTGCTTCAGCAACCACAGAGCTGTTGCTTAAAGCAGCTCCTTGGTTGCTGAAGCAGTGGGACCGTGGGGGAGGCCTTGAGGCACACATAGTTACGCACCTACTCAGAGACCCACTCAGACTGTCACCCACCCACTCACAGACCCACTGACATCCTCAGGCACCCACTCACAGACCCACACACACACTGATGCACCCACTAAAACACTGATGTACGCACTCTTGCATCCAGGCGGAAAATCTGACAGTCACTCTCACCCCCAGATACAAGCTCTCACACCTATTCTCATACCCAAGGAGGCCGTGGTAAACTCCCACAGCACATGGCCTAAGGGCCGAGCACAACATGTGGTTGGGTTGTTAGGGGGAGTTGGCAGCAGGGTCTGGCTGCAGACCAGGACTTGCAGGCAACCTGCCCTGTGCACTGGTGAAGACTGTGCGTAGTTCAAGGTTGGGTGCCTTTAGGGGACAGGCCTCAGGGCCTTGCCAGAGGCCAGGCCCTGTGGCCAACTGCGACCTCGCACGGCCATAGGCCATGAGCGGCGGTGGTTGATTTTACATATAGTAATGAAAATTGCTATACATTAAAAAAACATAGGAATTCACTGAAAAAAAGGTTACTGGGACATTATAGTTAGGAATTGTTTTTAAAAAAATCATAGAAATTCACTTCAAAAACCAAAGGTTACAGGGATGTTATAGTTATGCTCACATTTTAAACATACGAATCTATAGAAATTCACCAGTTATAGTGTTATCTCAAGTAACTATAACTCGCCCCCTCCTCATACACTGCTAATGACCCCACAAATTAGAGGCACTCATGACAACTTTGATAACTTAATTGATAGTATCAATGTAATATTTTCAGTAAAATTTGTGACAAAAAAAAGTGTCTGGTGGGGGCGCGAGTTACTGTTACCTGAGGACATACAATATAGTTACTTGAGGTAACTCTAACTATAACTGGTGAATTTCTACGGTTTTGTACATTTAAAATGTGAAGCTAACTATAACGTCCCTGTAACCTTTGATTTTTTTAAGTGAATATATATATATCTATCTATATATATATATATGTATATATATATATATAGATACATATACGTATATATACAGTATATGTATATCACTCTTTATATATATACATATATATATACATATATATATCTATATACATATAAATATATATGTATATATATATATATATATATATATATATATATATATATATATATATATATATATATATATGTAAATATGGTTAAACATTTTCCATTTGTCAAAGCTTATTTAGTTTTTTTATGTGTTTTGCAAAACTTTGGTTAAGAAGCTGCTTTTCCTTTGTCAAACTACAAAAACAAACAGCTAAAAGCAAAAACATGTTTTAGTCTCCAAATGCCCCTTTTGCCATGGTAGTGCCTGGCGCTGAAGGAGCCCCTTTGTATGTATATGTGCCCCTTTGCAAAGGGCAGAAAGTCTTCACTTACTGTGAATTTAGCCACTCCCTGAAGTAAGCTGATCCACTGGCCATTGTGTGTACAGTATTAGGTAGCAGAAAAATGGAATGTCACAATAAAAGCCCAATGGAGGAAAAGTGCTGACTGAAAGCCCCTATAAGTAAGTAAATCCTACATGACATTTTCTGAAAATCAACAGGTCACGCTGATGCTAGAGTTAAAATAAATAACTACGAGTCTCCCACACTCATCCTAATACTTTAGCACCCTCTAGTGGCAGCCAACTGTAGTCCATCCAGGCTACATACAGCTTCCTTATTCTGCTTAATCCTATTAAACTCAAACTCACTCTCCTATTACACTGCTATAGGTCTCATCATCCAATCCTCTACGAATCTATAAACCAGCCCTCACCAACTGAACAGGCATGGAATAACTGAACATATAATCCACATACTACTGGCTAATTGGGGTACTCATAGTCCCCCACTGAAGATCACAACTAGCTCCATATTATGACTGCTTCTTTCTGTCTCACAATGACAGTCAGATATGGGATGAGAATAACAAAGTCCCTCTCAACAGATCTCCCTGCATTTCTTTCTCCATCCATGATTGCTCATAAACTTAGAACTTTAAATAAAGTATCCCAAAGCGGGTAAAGGGACCTGCAGAGTAGCTCAAGAGTGATAGATTATTGAAAAACGTAACCTGCATTCTTAACTCTCCCACCTCTTCATCCCCCATATTGCTAAGAGCTGTGTGTCCCATAACACAATAACTGCACAGGGTGGCCATAATGCACAACATGGCACACTAACACACAGGATCAAACAATAAAGACAAGAGTCTTACAACCACCCGCCTTACAAGGAGTGGCACGTTGCCCATGTAGTCTAGTGCTTCAGAGTCCCACATAGGGTTAGTATGTGCTATATAAATGTTGCAATGCAATGCAATACTTCGTCATTCTTATTGTTTTGATGTCAGAAAACAAGCTTTCCAGCACCATAGAGAAGTAAATGAGATCAAGACTTACTAAAGGTTCAGAAGAAAAGAAGCCTGCAGAGCACTTTAAAAGGTGCTGGAGTAGCTGAAAAAGAAAGTGTTGTTTCTACATTAATTTGAGTATTATAAATCAACTTGTATACAACATCAAAAGTTGTTCTTGTCTTGTCTGCTTTTATTCACCTCTTTATTTTGTGCTGAATATGCCTTAATTATTAGACTTCAAATATACTTTATTTACAAGTCTGCCTCTGTAAAATTCAGTGCTAACCTAGCAAATAGAATGAATTCTAAAGTTTAAAAAGCGCATTACCACTACCATTTGCCTACCACCACCAGCATTACCTCAAACACCACTGTTACTACCACCAGTGGGTAGCCAGAAAATTAGAATCTATTCCACTTCTATCCCAGTCTTTACTTTGATTACACAGAGCATGTGCAGCAAACAAACCCAAACCTCCTTAGAAAGAATCCTTCACACTTTAATCCTCCCAACCTCCATCCAACCCTTCACCTGTTCATTTGTGTTTGTTAATCCGTCAATCATTCCATCGTGACCTTTTCATCCCATCCATTCCATACAACCATACTCTGTTCCATTTACCCATCCATCCTTTCACCTTATCATATATACTTCCATTCATTCACCAATCAATCTGTATATCCAGGAATCCCTCCATCGTTTCACTCTTCCTTCCTCCATCCTTTCATCCATCTGCCCATTATCCCATTGTTCTATCCATACACTCTTTCTGTAATCAATCCTCTCACTCTTCCACCCAACCATCTAATCTTTCTTTTGACCTTGCACATGTCCATCTTTGCACCCCTTCAGCCATTCATTCTTACAGCTTTCCTTCCTTTCACCCTTCCATTATAGCTTTTACATGTTCTTACTTCTTTTCTTTCACATTGACTTTCTTCTTCCCCTGTTCGTATTTCAACCTATCTACCCAACCTTTGTTTCATTCATACATTTCTTATCCTATTTGTCTCCTACATGCTTACTTTTTCCCATCTGTTCCCCTTGGTGTTTTCCTTTATTGGTATCATTCCTCTATCTTTCATTTCTTCACAGTGCATATTAAGGCCACGCCCCTTTGTTGTTGTTTTTCCCTAACAGTGGTGTTTATAAAAAATGTTTTCTGCCCACAGAGGAAACTCACAAAAAAATCATATTTTAATATGGCACAGTTCACCTGCCCATCAAGCCCAGAGGCAGCCACAGCTTAAGCCATTACAGTGGGGTTCATTACACCAGTGACTACCACCACAAGCATAATTACCACCAACACCATCACACCACCATCACTTTGATGACAACCATTATTACTGCCATCAGTATAAACAACACTATCAATACTATCACCACAAAGCACAATCAGAAAAATTATCACTATTGTGCACCATCAGTTTGGTCATACTTCTGCTTTTTGTGAGAAATTGGTGGTTTAGTTGAGGGATTTAAGTACCCACCTCCAATAATAATGGCAATACTTGTCAGAGTGAACTACTAAAGTTATTAAATAAAACAGAGCTCAACACCCTGGTAGCTATGGCACAGAGCAGACATGCTTATCCTACAGATAATGTGTAAATTATTCATGAGGTATTCAAACAGTAATAAAATCAAAACACAACTCAACTCAAGACTTATTTTACATTAAATTCTAATAAATAGAATGACAACAAAATGGCAAAAAATCAAATCAGTAGATCTGGTGCTCTGTATTTTCAAAGTTTAAGGTTAAAAATAGCACCAGTGTTAAGCACCAACAAAAGTAATTTGGTTGCATCTGACCGGGACAAGGGTAAGGTTTACGGCTGACCACGATGGAGCACGGGTCAGATACAAGGGCCAGGCTTGTTCCAGGGAAAGGTTTAACCCTCTGACTGTGAGATCAAAGAAAGTATCCTTAGAGATGCAAGGTGTCAGGCTGTTGCTAAAGAGAGGGGTCACGTCAATGGATAGCCGCTGGACGAAGTCTTGGTAAAGTGGTTGACATTTAGTGAGAAAGCTTTAACAGGGAACAATGTGAATTTCACCCCTAGAGAATGTCCCTTGCCAGCTAGACACTTTTTGCACATTTGCCTGGTGAAGATTTCTACCTTTGTACACAATCACTTGTTGAAGCTTGTTTTTTTCTATTGGGAGAAGGCTGTAGGCAGTAGCTGAAGAAGGCTCCACGAGGCCAGATACCTTCTCCGTGAGGTCCCGCTGAATCAGATTTGCTGCTGCAGAGAAGAACATCACAGGAGCAACCTGAATCTTTGGTCCAGTGGCAATGCATCTTTGTCAGATGGTCTTGGCAGTTTGCCTCTGTCCTCTTCAGCTCTCTTAGCAAAAAGTTGGCAAAACGTTTCTATGACCCAGGTTTCAAGATTTGTTAGGCAGAGTGCTCTGCCATGTCCGAGACATCTAAGAAAGGGCTCATCAGACCCTGCAAGACATGTGGGAAGAAGAGACTTCGTGTAGATGATCCCCACAAGGACTGTCTGTACTGCCTCTACCCGCAGCAATGGGTAAAAGACTGTAAATTCTGTCATACTTTTTCCAATAAAACCTTGAAGGACAGGGAGGAGAGGCTTCCTCTATGGCTGCAGATGGCCACGTCTACTAGATCTCCTATTTTTGAGGAAAATAGTGACACCTCTTCCACATCTCAAGAGAGATCTCAAGAAAGGGAAAGATCCATGACCAGGGGATGTCAGAGGAAGGCAGAAAAACCCTTAAAAAAATCTCACCATCGGCCTGCCAAGGACTTCTCAAAAAAGGAGAAAAAGGAAAAAATCTCCTCAGAGACTGACAGATATTAGTTCAATACTCCATCGTTAAAAACTGGAGCCCATCCTCCAAGGTCCTCATCTAGACCATCGACTAAGAAACAACTCTTGTCGATAATCACCTCACCCTCGAGAGCAACATCATCAAGGATGATGTCCATGATTACCCCAGTCACGTCAATGACGGCGGCATCAACGACGGCAACATCAATGACCCCTTCCATCTCCGCCTCAGCTTCGATCCAGTCAATGATGATCTCATCGTCGATGAAAACTCAGTTGATGATTACACCATGGTTACTGTTGATGATGGTACCGTTGATGATGGCAATGTCGACGATGGTACCATCAACGTCGACACTGTCAACAACCAACCAGCCAACAAGAATTACACTGACAACGCTGAAAGCCATTCGGCAACCCCAGTAGTTGATACCTGCTTCCACAACATCATCGGCGACACGGTTGACAACACTGAACCTTCCAAAAGCTTTACGCCAACCACAGTACTCTTCACTGGTGTTTCCTCTTCCCCAAACCATATTCTGGAGGAGTTGGAGGATGAGGCCTTTTTGGGACAGTCCATCAGAAACTCCATGTAAAATATCAGAAAGAAAAGGACGAGGATGAGTATGAACAATATTATTGAGACTACTACAATCCACAACAAACAAAATGTGTGGACAGGCCAGAATTATGGCAAATTGCCTTCTCATGAGGATGCCGTTCAGGTAACTATACCTCTATTCCAAGACCTCCAGGCAATGTTTAAAGACTACCAAAAAAGGTTCTTGGAACCTCCAAGTGAACAGCCTGCTGCCCCACCTCCACCTCCCAGTACACCAGGGCCCATCCCTCCACCTGTAATGCCCAGGATGACGCCTGCCTCGAACATACCAGTGCCTCCTGGAGAGGATCCGTCATCATCAGATGATGACAGAGAGGAGGGTGAAATCTCTGAGACTCAACCTGCTCATGATGAATGCGACAATTACCTGATTCCCACCCCTTCACCTCCTGCAACACAGCCTGTGGACTCACCTCGTGAGGACATAGGGGGATTTCATAATTTGATGGAGGGCTGCAAGGAGTTTTCAACTGCCAATATCAATTAAGCAGTCAGACTGCTTTCTCTATAATTTTAAAGAACTGGTAAAGAAACCAGTGCGCGCTATTCCCATTGTTGACTAAATATGGAAAGAGGGCATGAAAATTATGAAAACCCCAGTTACTGTAGCGGCAGTGTTGCAGCATATAGATAAAACATTCAAGGCACCAGAAGACTCATTTGCTTGCCTAATCAACCATCCTAAACCAGACTCCATAATTTCTCAAGCGGCTCAGCGTCGTTCTAAGAACACCTCTACACCTATCTCTGCTCCACCAGGCAAGAAGGACAGGCACTAAGATTTTTTACTATGTTTGCCATCACAGTTCATGCAGCCAATCTGGCCATACTGAGTCAGTATGATAGGTGAATGTGGTCTGACATCAGTGAAATCATAGACCTGGAGCATGAGGACAGAAGATCAGAGGTGAGAAAAGATCTTGCAGGAAGAACGCACGTCATCGGAGATCATTGACTGTGCAATGGTAATAGCCTTGAATTTCAGCAGCTATCGGCAGTTTTAAGAAGGCAAGTTTGGCTCCATGCAACCTCTTTCCAACCAGACGTGCAGTCAAAATTACTTGATATGTCCTATGACGGAGAAAACCTGTTTGCCAAACACGCAGATGAAGGCCTACTGGCCATCAAAACAGATACCAACACTACTAACCACCAGCAGCAGCATACAATAAACAGGGTCCGAATAGGAAACAGACCCCCGAAGGGTGAAACACAGCCGCAAACATTCATCTCACCCAGGTGGCAGCTACTCCCAACACTTCAGAGACTCTGGGTGCAAAGATATTCAACTACCTCAAGCAACGGTGGCAAGTGACATCAGAAAGATGTGTATTAGATCTTGACACCTAGGGTCATTACCTAGAATTTATCAAGAGGCCACCAAATACTCCACCAAAGGCAGTGCACCCACCTTGCCTTCACTTTTTCAGAAAGGAAGCATTCTCTATGCTAACCAAGGGAGCAATACTAAAAGGTTCAGCAAACCCAGAAGAGTATAGATATATGTACACGTTTTTTTCCTGATCAAGAAAAACAGGGGAATGGTGACCCATTCTGGATCGCAGAAAATAAAACAAGTATTTATGGAAGCAATCCTTTCACATGGTTACCCTTTCAGACATCCTGCATCTCCTAAACCATGGAGACTATATGACAATTCTGGGTTTGCAGGATACACAGTTACACTTAACCATTCACCACAAACATGGCAACTTGCTCAGTTTCACTGTAGCCGGCACCCATTACTAATTCAGAGTCCTCCCAATTGGCCTAAAGTCAGCTCCCCACATGTTCACAAAATGCTTAACACCTTTGGCAGCTTCTCTCAGGAAAGATGGCTATCTGGTATTCCTCTACCTCAATGACTGGTTGATAAAAGCACTGACAGCTTCTCAGGTGTTGAAGGCCACAGAGGCTTGTCTGGCATTGTTCCACAAATTGGGTCTTACTGTAAATTATCAAAAATCATCAACTATTCAATCTATGAGGATAATATTCTTGGAGGCACCCTTGGATACTGTCCAAGACAAGGCCTTTCTATCCCAGGACAGGCAATGTAGACTCAAGGAACTAGCTTACAAACTCTCGAGAAAAAAGTCAGTTTCAGTGCATCTGATCAAATCGCTCCAGGGCATGATGTCCTCAGTGGTCAATCTGGTCCCTCTTGCATGCTTGAAAATGAGACCCCTGCAAGAAGAGTTACAAACACAGTGAGTTCAAACAGAAGGATCATTCAAGGACCTAGTGAAGATCACACCTGGTATACTGGAAGCACTAACCTGGTAGTCCCAAGAAGCTTGACTATCAGAGGGCCTTACGTTCCTACCTCAAATATCCAACTTCGTGATAACTACGGATGCTTCCTTAAAAGAAGGGGGCGGTCATCTGCAAGATGTGCAAAGCATCCCAGAAAAACATGCAGCTTAGTAACCTGGAGCTCAAACCCATCTACCTCAGTCTCTAAGCTTTCTTGCCTGGGATAGTCGGGTCCTCAGGCTTAGTTTCCACAGACAATGCCATCAGCATGCACTAATTGAACAACAAGGGGGCACAAGATTGCTGACGCTTTCCAAAGAAGCTCAGGAAATTTGGAGCTGGATGACAGCACACAGCATAACAAAGCAGCCCAAACATGTTCCTGGGGCAAGTAACCTCATAGAAGACATACTAAGCGGAACCAAGAATGCCCGCCACAAATGGGAGCTGGATCAGTCAGTGCTGGACTAAATCATCTTTGCCTGGGGCAAACAAGCATGGGATCTCTTTGGAACCAGAGAGAACCGCAAATGCAAGTCAGCATCAGCATCCAGGCTAGTGGGGGAATGACTTTTCGATCAGATGGTCAAAGATCTATCCATGTGCTTTTCTCCCACTACTTCTCATGCCAAAGATTCTCATCAAAATGAAAGCGGAGCAGTGTTGCATCATCCTGATTGCCCCCTGGTGGCCCAGGCAGCATTAAATAATGGAGCTTCTCCTACTATCGGAATACCACCACATTTACCTGCAACCATACAAAACACTCTCAACAATGAACCAAGGCCAGGTCCTTCATTCAGACCCAACCTCTCTCCACTTATGCACATGGATCCTGAATTCCATGAATAGCGAACATCTGAATAGACCTCAGGACTGCAGGGACATTCTCTCGAAGGCAAGGGCAACTGCCACGATAACAATGTACAGGGTAAAATGGAAATATTTCTGCCTATCTTTCAGTAACAGCTCCTTCCCCAGACTGGCACCATAACATAGTTCCATCTAAACTCATGAAGAGTCCATTCCAACCCATACACAGAGCAGACCTCAATTTTCTTTCAGAGAAGGTCATGCTGCTACTAGCGTTTATTTCCACCAGAAGGATAAGCGAGATACAGGCTTTTACAACACAATAACCTTTCTTGCTCTTTACAGACGATTCAGTAATTCTCAAAACCAATTCAACATTTAGATCATAGGTCCCTCCAGTTTTAATCTCAATTAACCTATAATATTACGAACCTTCTTCCAAAATCCAACATCACCAGCAGAGAGGTCTCTGCATACGCTAGATATCAAGCGATGTCTAAAATTCTACTTACATTGCCCAAAACAAGACTGATCAACTGTTCACAATCCAGTTCTGCCACTCAAAGGCAGCTGAGATCAAGACAGACTCAACTTGGGCAGTTTCCATATCAACCGCTTTGTTTGTGGGAGTGTGGAAAAAATATGTTGCCTGAGACTTGGAATAATGTGCATACATTCATGCAGCAATCTTGCCTAGAGTCAGCACAGCACAGAATAGAGATGCAGCTGTAGTACAAGCTGTGCTATGCCACTTATTTCAATAAGGTGAGCCTCCTTTGCTTATACATGTTTGGTTATGTATGTATACAAATAATAAGTATGTAACATGTGTATTTAATTGCATATTATTATCATTTTATGTCTATATTTTGTTACCCACCATCCGCTATTTGTGCCTATGCTAAAAAGATTATTCAAATGCAGTAGCTGCCTGCCTTTCTGATTCAAGCATTTGAATCTATGAAATATCCAATACTGGGGAAGAAAATGAGTTACTCATCTGTAACTGTAGTTCTACAGCATTGGTATCTTTCATAGATTCACATGCGATCCACCCTCCTCCCCTGAGAAGCTCCCCTTATAGTTTAGGATTATTATTCCCACTTATTCGTAGAAAATCTGAGGGACTCAGCTTCTCTTGGAATTATTCGAGATGGTGCTATTGCCTGACTGGCTGGAGTTTGGTTCTTTTAAAAAAAAAAAGACATAGACAGGCTATTTAAGTGATTGTTCATTGCTATTATCGCCTATGATGACACATACTACTTTATGATGGTACTTTGGGACTCCCACTTCAACGACGGGGAATGATTCAAGCATGCAAATCTATGAAAGGTACAAATACGGGAGAACTACAGTTACAGGTAAGTAACTCATTTTGAACCCCTCCTCGTTTGTCACTCAAAACCAGCTCTGCCTAGAGCCTAGTACCTGATCAGCTAGGGAGACAAAGGATGGGGGCAGACCCAGGTATTAGCTATATCTGCCCATGACAGGGTAGGCCCTTTAAAGTTAATTAAGTTCCTGGGCACAGCCTGGATAGTCAACTGGCTAGAGAAACCAAACATCTCCCCACAGCCAAGGCCTTTGTCTCAGCTCTGAGAGTAAGTTTACATCTCAACAAGGAGGCCATTCATCTCCTGGGTGACAGTTGAAAGCTGATGAAAATGGGCTTTTAGAGGCTTTAGGCAGGCGTCAGGCAACTTTGTAAAAGTAGCTGTTCCAAAACATGTATTACTAATCCAACTTTACCAATTAATTTAGTTTGTAATAAATATTTTAAAATGTCCACAAATTAACTCTGTAGCTATTTTCTACCTTGAGATAACAATATTAAATTAAACATTCTATCCTAATACTTTCATAGGGAAGAGAAAAAAACACTACAATGAAAATACAATTTTAGGCCTTTTCATCTGTAAGAACATGTTTAACATTAAACTTTTATATACCTTACTCTTAAATACCATGCACCCTAGAATAACGGGCAGCAAGGCCTACTTAGGGGTGGATTATAAATATTAATAATTAAAAAGATGGTTTAGGCATGTCAGAAAAGGTTTATTTTGACATCTCAAATTTGCATTAATGTGCTACGAGCTTTTGTCAAGTGTTCCTTGTCACTGCAGTGGGTGGTACAATGTGTGCTGCAGTCCACTTGTGACATTTAACCTACAGGCCATGTGTACGCCTGGGGTACCATTTCCAGAGGCCTATAAATAAGACAGATATGCCAATTAAGGCTATACAAATTTCATCATGTTGAAAGGGGAAGCACAGGCACTTTACCACTGGTTAACAGGGATACAGTGCAATGAGTTCTACAGCCAACATAAACAGCCAAGGCAAAAATCCAGTGGTACCCCACACATAAAATGCTGTTTTCTAACACTTTCAAACTGTGTCTTGAAGTTGTGGTGGTTCAAAGATGTATTAAGTAGAGCTGCCTCAGGTGGCGCTCCCATTCTGTTGTATATTTCTATTGCAAGCACATGAATTCCATGTTAAGGTGGCAGCATATTTTTTCTTTATTTACTTCTTTTTAATGTGTGTGACATATGCTTGCAATTTAAAAAAAAAAAAATAACCTTTGCACCAGCTGGGCAAGGCTGGATCTATTACCTTTACCAATGTTTGTTTTCTCTTCCTCCTGCTTTTTCCATCAATATTGGTTGCCTACTACTGTCTTCCACAGTCATGCATCTATTGAATATCCCAAGATGGAAAAGTAAGAACTACTTTCTAAAAATCTTGGTGCACCATCATAAGTGTGTTAGGTCAATTCATTAACACTTCACTGTCTCCTTAAAAGGAGCCAGTAGCATAAACATGGAAAAAACAAATGCTTGATTAACAAATATTTTTGTTGATTTTCTAGGACATAGTCACACCTATTAGAGAAAACTGTTTTTGTGAATCAAACCCTTAGTCTCACTCACATGGTGAGTTGAAACATTCTGATGGATACACATACCTGTGGATTACTGACCTCTTGAATATCGAAAAGCGCCAACATTCCACAGAAACTTTCCTTTGGAGCTCTCCACGTCGGCGAGGACGTTATAATGCCGTGGCTCTACAATCGGCTCCGTGTGACGTCATTGAAGGAATAAGAAGCCCTCGTTGGCGTGCTGACGTAAATTCCCTTTTTTCCACACCTTTGACACATAACTTTTTTCATCTCTCTTTTAAGTGTGCTGTTTGGTGACTTTATTTCAGGCAATAAAGCAGTAGCTCCGTTCTTTGAAACAATGCCTCCACCAAGAAAGTCCAGTTTCAAGCCCTGCTGGTAGTGTGAGAGTCAGATGTTGATCACTGCCCCTCATTACAACTCTTTCTGGTATCTCAGCTCAGACCATGATGTTGATGTCTGTTCATCGTACCAGAAGATGAACACGAAGGACCTGAAAGAAAGAGAGCCAAAGCTCTTCCTAGCCAAGGCAAGGAAAAAGAAAAGGGTTGTCGGGAGTCTCAGCCTCATTCTGAGTTGCCGTTGCCTCACTTCTCAATGTAATCCAAGAGGAAGCACAAAAGAAGCGGCATCACAGTTCCCAACGCCGATCTTGAGGGATGTTTCTCCGACGTCGGTGTCTCTGCATCTGAGGCCACCTGAAGGCTCTCAGGCTCCATCTCTTGTAGCCTGTCCAGCATCGCCTTCAACTCTGATGAGGTCTCCAACTTCGCCTGGGCATCCTGATCCAGAGCCAGAGCCAGAGGTGGTTTCTGTTCCCTCTCCTGTACTGCCTCCACCTCCTCGACAATAACAGGAGTCCCCAGCTTTACGTGATCCTGGAACCGATCCTTTCAGTTTTCTAAATGTGATGTACAGCATTTTTAGCAGGGCCATGACTCCATCTGGTGCACTTGCGGGCCCTCTGGGTCCGATGTCGCTTTCACTGGGTGTCTTCCAGCTCAATATCAGCAGGCGCTATTCCTGACTTTTATGCTGAAGGCCCAGGTATCCTGGCCTATTCCACTACAGAGGAAGGTGACACCTTTGCCAGTTGAGACCCTGCAGGAATCACCGGCTCGGCTTGTGCCCTCACCGATGTTGGATACTTCCTTGCCAGCGTTGCATTATTCGGCTTCAATTCCTGCAGGTCCTGGTGTGCAGGTATCGAAGTATACGGCACTGGTACTGAAGCTGAGGCATAGATCCCTTAAGGAAGCTCAGCATCTTTTTGAGAAGGAGCAATATTTGTGTGCTCAGCAAAATTCTGCCCTGGAAGAATGTGAGATAGTTTCACATGATCCAGATTTTGAGGGCCTGGATGTCGCAAGTGGCTTGGACATTTCCAAAGAATGGGAGTTGATTTCACTAAAAGGCATGCCTTCTCCTGAGGTCATGCATATCATGCGATGATAAGGAAGGCTGCAGAAATGTTGGGGTAGTCTCTCCCTACAGCTGAACTTAAGCCTAATCTGTTGATGGAGGTGCTGCATTCTGCCTCCTCTGTGTCAGAACCCATGTTACTTTTTAATAAGGCTTTATCGAAGACTATGTTGGACTTTTGTCAGAAGCCTTTGTCCGCCCCGGTAGTGTCTCGACCTATTGGCAGAAGACACAAGACTGCACTAGGGGATCCTTTGTTTTTAAGTAATCCATCACCTGAAAGCTTGGTAGTGCGGGCTCCCTGTTCCTCAGTGTTGACTCTAGTGTCCTTTCCAACTTCCACCATGGACAGGGAGTCTAAGAAGATGGAGCAATCTGTGAAGAAGGTGTTTTCTTCTGGGAGTATGGCTCTGAAGTCAGCCAACACTACTTGTCTTTTGGGCCACTATATTCACGCCTTAATGGATTCTGCCAGGACAGTGGCTTTTCTAGCGGCAATAACATCTGCCCGGAGGGTGAGAGAGCTGCAGGCTTTATCATCCAAGCCTCCATTCCTGTCTGTTTTCCCAGAAAAGAGGATAATTTGCACTAGGGCCTCTTTCCCAAAGTGGTGATGCTATTCCATCTGGGCCAGTCACCCTGCTCACCATTTACACCCCCCCACATCCCTCCAAAGAAGAGGAGTGACTTCACAGTCTGGACCCAAAATGAGAGTTTATATGAATTTAGATACCAAGATCATCAAAATCAGGTAAGTACTTTTGGAGACATTAATTTGTATGCGCTTCAAAAGTTGACACTGTGTAATTTCTGAACCAATAATGTTATCCTCTGGGGAGAAGACATGTACTGTATTCAGGCACTTAACAGATACTTACAAGAGTTAAGGTAAGTATGGGGCAAGGTCCAAGGCATCACCAACAGGTCACTTTGGGAGGCATTGAGGCGTTCGGGTGCAGAGGGGCTTTTCAGCCTTGGTGCCCTAATGTTATCCCATGGGAAAGAAACAGACACTGCACACGGGTACCTGGCAATGACTTACAAGAATGTTCTTCTGGACCTGAGGTGAGTATGGGGCTTGGTCCAAGGCCACACAAACAGGTAACTTCGGGGTGCTCTGGGGCATCTGGTTGCAGAGGTGTGTTACAGCATTGGTTGTCCCATGCTCTTCAATGGTGATCTGTCCGGTTAGAAAGTGGCTGCAAGCAGGGACTGGGGTGCCAGTCCAGGGGAAGCCACAGGTGGGCTCAACCCTTGAGATTCTCAGGCACTTCTCCTTGGGGTGTAGAGCTTGAGTGCAGTGGTGTCTTTTGAAATTGGGTTTTGGTGCAGGGAATACTCACAGTTAGAGGGCGCCTGCAGAAAGAGGCTGCAGGTGGCGTCTGGAAGTCCACTGTTGGCAAACTCAAGGTGGGCTTTGTCTCTGGAGGGCCTGGGGACCACACTGGCAACCTTGGCCTAGTTTAACTCAGGCTTGGGGGCAAAAGTGTAGTTGTGCTGTTGGGTGTCGTGTTGTGTCCCTCTGGAGTCTTTGTGAGTCTTCTTTGGTGTCTGCAGGGTGCAAGGAAGCAGCTCCATTACTCCTAAGGAGATCCTGATTACTTCTCTAAGTGTTGGCAGTCCTCCGAGAATTTTGGAGGCAGAACAGTTGCAGGACTAGGCGTCTTTGGTGTAACTGTCAAGGACAGCAGGCAGGCCAGTGGGGTTGGGGCCAAGTCAGATGCTGCTCCTGTTTTTGGCTATTGCGTCTCTTCATGTCCTTCTTCTTTATTCTAGCAAATCTGAAGTCCTGATATCAGAAGTACCCTAAATACACAAGTTAGGGGTGTTAAGAGGAGTGAAGGGTAGAAGCCAATGGGCTACTTACCCCTGGAGTTACTATACCCCTTAGATGACTACTTCCTGTGAGGAGTGGGCATCACCCTTTCCTAGAATTCCTAATTCCACCACACACAAGATGGTGGAATCCTGATTTCGTGTTCACTGTAGGCTGGCCACCTTAGAGGTGTGCCCAGCCAGATAGCGCAACACACCTCCTGCATAGCTAATTTTCCTGCCTGTCCTGGTGCCCAGTGGGCCTAAGGGAGGAGGATTGCCTCTCCCAGATCTGGGGGGAGATGGAGGTGTTGCATACGAAAGGCGGCAGGGACTTTGAAGTCCCTGGCCTTGGTATAAAGATTTACTAGCCATCCTGTTGACAGAGGTGATAACACCTTGCACCAAAGCAGCATTGTTTCTGACCTTGGAGAGCAGAGACTCTTACCTCCAGAGTGTCAGAAACTCATCTGTGGTGGAAGGCTGTTTGGAACGAGTCAGCCAGCACAATGGAGGACTAGTAGATTTTAGGGCGTGTCCCAAAGGTGCCCTCTGGGTGCATGTCATAATAAATCCCATACTGGGATCAGTATGGATTTATTAAGACAAGGTGTTTGATACCAAAAGCCACTAGTTTCAGTGCAGCCATCACGTAGCTAGTTCACTCGTGCTAACCAGTGTCCAGTAAATGCTTTAAGATGTCTGCCTGGTCACTTGCAATATCTAGGAATAGAACTAGGCTTCACAGGGGCATATCTGCTCAAGCGACAAGTCCTCACATGTATTAAAATGCACTCTACCTTAGGGTTCTTAAGGCCTGCTGTAGGGTTGATTTATATATAGTACATGTAGCGACTTTGGCATGGCACACAATATGTGTGCCATTGTGTGTTTTCACTAGGGCTGAGTGGAACTCACAGAGTTTGAATCAGCTGAATTCCGCTGAGTTATATAAAGATCAAGTGCCAAACTAGAAGGACCTTTGGTAACAGTAGGATGACTTGAGTCGAAACTAAAAGAAGACTGGAGTGGCCATTAAAAGAATTAATGGCAGACTCTGCAGAGATGGTGGTATTTTTATTTGGGTTAACGCAAGTACTATATTGAGTCGAAATACATATGTGTAGGATGTCGGGAACTCAATAAGAGGCCATCTTTCAGTGCAGCACGTTAAAAGCAGAGCATTCTGCTGTATAATAGGACACAGCATCATGCGTTCAGAGTGGGTGCCTGGTGTTTCTCTGATAAGCCTCCCTGCGCTGGGTTATCGATATTATATGTCCCTTGGGAGCACCAGGCATGGGTACTATCTGTCCCATTCATAAATATGAGAAACCATGTAAAGGAGACATATTAAGTGCATCACATGTCCCGCGGTTCTTAAACCTGGCATTAGATGTTCCCCTCCGCGGGTGTGTGGATTCGGCTAGCAGGGAGTGTATTTAGTCTCAAACATCTTCAGACACCAGTATATCTTGATAATATGTGTTATTTTATTTATTTTACCTCTCAAGCTCCCCGCATTAAATCAGGCTCATATATTTAGTGATGAGGCACACTCTGCCAGTCACGGGGTCAATACTGAAAACCTCCAGGCAGGATACTAACAAGCGCAACCACAGAGCTGAGGAAGGCCTTGAGAAACATTCAAGAAAGCACTAAAGCAGCCGTTCATTCAATGCACCCGGGGCTTGGAAAGGAGGTTGTCTCACGAAAGCTACAAGACTCCTGGGTAAGTGGGGTGGGAGATGAGCAATTGTTTCAGTATTTTACTTAGTGATCAGTGTTGTTTTCACCACCTCCCCCAGCACAACTGGGGAAGGACTATCCCTTAAAAATCTCCTAACCCCCAATCGCACTCCCCCCTATTCCCTCCACCCAGGACAGCCCCACAAGCACACTAGGACAGATGGAACCCCAATCCCATTTTCATGCACCGTAGCGAGCTGCCGCTGGGGAGGACATTAACATTCAAAAGCCAAGAGACCTCGGCCAATACTTCCCCCTAGCCACTGCGAGTGTGTCACCGCACAACATAACTCACCTTTGTGAGCGCTGAAATGTTACTAATAAATATTTTATGATTTTGTACACTGAATATGTGTAGAAAATAACTTAATATAAAAAATAACGTGTAACTCGTAAAATGTGCCCACTTGAATGGCCATCACATAATAGAAATTGTTGTATTAAAGATATATTAATGAGTCTTTATTAATAATAAAATGCAGTAGTATGTCATACTTACAATTCAATGCTATGTATTCGCTTAATTTAACTGTAGGCCTCAAGCTAACAAGGCCTAAGCTTTCGTATTGCACTCTTGTTTATTTGAAATTGGAATTTCAGACTAAAATATGATCTCAAGCTTGCTGAGTTGAAGATAACTAATTGTATCAGTTTCGAAGGTTGACCAAATCTTATGAATAAGCAAATGTTTTTCCTGTCTTCATAAGCTACTGTGTATTAGGTAATGTGTGTAGAAACATTAGTGTAATAAAGTTGCTACAATTATTAACTTGAGATGTGTGAGAAAGTAATGTTCCCAGGAACTAACAATGGATGTACTGATAGAAGGAGCTGAAGAACACTAAGGGCCATATTTATAGTTTTTGACGCAAAACTGCACCAACGCAGTTTTGCGTCAAAAAAGTTATCGCCGGCTAACACCATTTCCTTGCGCCATCCGGGCGTCAAATTTATACTTTGATGCTCGGCTGCGCAAACCACTATTTAGAGTCTTTTTTTTTTTAATCAAACCAATGCGCCACGTCGTAAAGAAAAATTACGTTAACACAGCGAAAATGACTTTAATCCGGTTTGCGACGTCGCATACCGGATATGCGCCATTTCTCGCCGCAATAGCGTCAAAAAGCGGCGCAAATACAGCAAAATGTGCAAGGAAGTCCCAAAATGGATCCCAGAAGCCATGAGAGACCCCATGTAGATGACAACCGACCAGGAACCAGCCAGGAGGACCCACACAAGACCCAGGCGAGGGAGAAAAAGAAAAGGAAGTGTTGGTTCAGTGAAGAGGAGCATGAAATACTGGTGAAAGAGGTGACGGAACACCAGCATCAACTTTTTGTCACCTTCAAATTGCCAATTGGTAGGAGAGAAGCAATTTGGCAACAAATTGTCGATAAGATCAACAGTGTGTCAGAAGTATGGAGAACAGTAACCGAGTGCAAGAAACGCTGGCATGACTGCAAGCGCAGGACAAGGAAAAAATGGCCAGGAACAGGAAGGCAGCAGTGCAGACTGGAGGTGGGAGTCCAGCACCACAGGAAGCCCTGGACCACATGAAGGAGATGGTGGTAGCCGTCATCCCAGAGGAGAAAGTCACAGGGATTCAAGGACAGGACAGCGCAGACTACCAGGAGACAACACAGATGCAGAGTAAGTGGCTTGTGGAACAAAAATGCCTAATTGTCAGACATACCTACTACACAATGCATTTCAGCCATGATAACAGGTAGTGGAAAGGGCAAAGGGGCACAGCACGGGGGCATGGGCTGTGCTGGGCAAACCTGGGGCACAGCACAACACTACACCAACAACCTTTGCGTGGGGGTACTCTGCCATGCCAAGGATGTGGGAAAAGCAAAGCCAGTCCAGGAGTGTAGGGTACAACGTAAAACTGGCCTGCTGTCACACGACAGCTGGTATTGTCGCTACATGAACTAGGGCTCAATTTCCAGTCTCAGGCCTTATCCGCAATTGGTATTTACCAATGACAACAATTGCCACTACCACCTCTGCTGTGTGTGCAGGTCAAGTTGCTAATGGCAGTTACATGCCCATGGATCTAACACACCCAAAATAGAGGGTTCAGGATGACAACGTTATCAATCCCCTGTAATTAATAAAAATGTGCAAACCCTGTCAAATGCTCATGTCTATAGGTGCTACAAACATCAGGTATTGTGTGTAACATTATGAGGTACACAGCAGTAATGTCATACCCATGCTGCACATGTCAGGGTCTACCCTGTGCCTACGTCACAATAGTTGCAATGCCACCATGCAACATCTCAAGTGTCAGAGTGCCATGGCAACAGCATTGAGGGGGAGGACACATGTTTCCAGCTAGTGAAACACACCCGCACAGTCATAAGAGGAAATGGAACACTGCTAGGACCATCAGTGCAATCCAATGTAGCACACATTACCCAACATCAGCAGTACAAACTACCAATGCTGACACCTGTATCATGCCATGCCAATGCTAGTATATGCTAGGTCTCAGCAACATATAGGTGGATGTGAAATATCAGAGACTGGGTCAGTTCCAGATTGATAAGTGTGGTGGAAGTGACATCAGAACACCCACAGTCAGTGCAAGGCTACACCATGATAATGGAAGTAGACAGAGGGTTGAGTAGGACAAGAAGGTGGCAACATACAATTTGGACAGAACCTACACCTAGAGGATGTGACGCAGACATTTCCCCAAACTGCCCACACTACATGTGAC